>NW_026652348.1:94414-162647 GCF_009828535.3 Hylobates moloch | reverse complement strand
ATAATCCAGAACTCAGAGTAACAGCAGCAGAAACAAGTATCAGGATTGAGGCGTGAAGCAAAACCAGGTGCAAGAAATTATTCAAGGTACCAGAAGTCAAGATAATCAGAAGCAGATGAGTCAGTAGAGTGAATGTTGAGTTGAAATAAACAGTTGAAAGGTGTAACAAATTAAAGTTTTCAGGGTTTTTTTGGTGGTATCGACCCCAAGGCTAAAATTAGGTAATGCATCTGAGTTCTGGACCTTGCTTCTGTATCCCACTTCTGCTGTTGAGGGCAGAAAAATCTTAATACCGTGAATGTAAAGAACTCCAGAATGGCAGTTGCTCCCTGCTAGACCCCAAAATTTCAACCACTGCCTGACATTACTGTTTCCTTAGTCAAAATGTGAACTGGAATATTCTCCCCAGTCAATTACAAGAAAGCTGTGTCTATTTCAGGCTTGGTTGTGGGTGGAGATAATCCTGTCCTAAACATTAGTAACCAGGGACTTGGGCCTTCTCTGGCTCAGATTTGTATTACCTCTGTAGTCTGGACACTTCTGAGCCAAGAAATTAGATCAAAACGTAGTGTAAGCTTATAATACCCTGTGGTACTTTGCAGAAACAAAGGTAAAATCTCATTCTAAGCCACTCATGAGTCCCATTACCAATAGGTGATGTATAATGAGATGATGATTTGGGAGATTTCAGGAATTGATAGAATACTTCAGATTAAAAAGAATGATATTTTTCATTATGTTGCTAAACAGTTCACATAAGATTCCCACAATGTTTTTTTTCAATATAATCACAACGGAAAAGTCACAACAGACAAATTCATATCCTGTCCAAACAACAATGGTTATATCATCCTTTTGGTTTTTGTTACCCACAAATTAAAACAAGCTGTGTTCAATTAAATTTATTAAATAGTTCATTTCAGGTAACAATAATATCTAATAGTTCTGTTCTCTTCTTTATATATATGTATGGATCGATGTAGATATGTATACAATTTATTGTACTTTGAATTATGTTTCATGCTGAAAACTTTTGTAAAGAGGAAAGGAAGGAATTATGAAGTGAGGGAAACGTCTGAATGGAATTGGTGCTTAGTATGGTTTGGCTCTGTGTCCGCACCCAAATCTCACCTCGAATTGTAATCCCCACGTGTTGAGGGAGGGATCTGTAATCTGCGCGTGTCAAGGGAGGGAGGTGATTGGATCATGAGGGCAGTTTCCCCCATACTTCTCTCGTGATAGTGAGTCTCATGAGATCTGATGGTTTTATAAGTGTCTGGCATTTCTCCTGCTGGCACTCACTCCCTCCTGCCACCTTGGGAAGAAGGTATCTGCTTCCTTTTCACCTTTCACCATGATTGTAAGTTTCCTGAGGCCTCCTAGCCATGCTTCCTGCTAAGCCTGCAAAACTGGGAGTTAAATAAACCTCTTTCCTTTATCATTACCCAGTTTCTATTCTTTAATTTTTCTCTACATTTTGTTTATTGAGACAAACTAATTAAAAGACACAAACATAGGGCATGTTTACATGGACATTATAACAAACATATACATTAAAAGTGTAGGAATGTGTTGCCTTCCTGCTAAACGGAAAGTTCCTAAGCTTTTATAGATATAAAAGTTGTACAATTTAATGTCCTAAAGTACAAAAGATCATTTATAAAGTTATTTTACACTAAGTACTATTTATTTTACTTTTTTGCTATGTAGTTCAACCCCCTAGAACTGTTTTGTATAACGACACACAGATACCTGTCCCTGAGGTAGGAAGTCTGTCTCAGATGCAAGGTATTTTGATGCTTGAACTGACACAGTAGGGTATAAACAGAAATTATCCAGTTTGATAGTCAGTTCCTGCAAACATTCTGCAAGATTAACACAACTAATTTCCATTTCTCTTAACTGCAATGATTAAAAAATGAAAAAAACCAAAAACATATTGCAACTTAAAAAAAATCACAGTCTTGGTTTTAGTTAACTTTTTTTTTTTAACACAATGCTTTAAAAACAATGTGTGGCATGATGGTGTAAAGAGTATCTGTTTCCCTAGCTTTTGGTTTCTACTTTATGTACAGAGATAAAATATCCTGCTAAGAAATAAAAAGCACATGTCTCAACGTGCACAATCATTGCTGGGTTTCTGCAGGGAGTGCAGACAGCTGTCTCCCTGAAAACACCACAAAACTGATACAAGTGTTTTCTCAAAAAAAGAAAAAAAGTGATGTCCATATTTATAAAGTTGAACAAATCTGTGCAATACTTAAGAAACGGAAGGAGAAATTTTAAAAAAGATACACTCTGCATGTTCTGAAGGGGCATATACTACCTAGTTAGTGGTTAGAATAAAAACTGTACAATTTAATATAAGACATAAACTCTAGAGAGCAACTAACACATCTGTCTCTGTTGTAACATCAACAGGCTCTGATTGGGAGACAGAGGGGCATATCACATCCCAGTGCCTCCAGCGTCTTCCAATTTAGAGCAATATATTTGAACTGTTCCAAAGCACTCCTTGGCTCCTAAACAGGAGTCCCACTGGCCTCTGTTTGTTAGGAACCTGCCTGTCCACACACTTGACTTCTCCTCTGTCAGCTGAGGCTTTTCTTAGCAAAACACAGTTTGTAGATTTTTTTTTAATTTTTTTTTTAAAAGTCAACTACAATACTATATTCCATCGGGATTAATATGCTGAGCAATATTTACATTTCCAAATATCAGGCCACAATCCCTATGATATGTTGAAGTTAGAACGATAAATTATCATATGCTTTGCATATCAGAGCTGGTATCACCTTTCCCATAGGGAATGCTGCCTGAAATTAACATATTCCCAAAGATAAAATGCATATTCTCTGAAATGCATTTTATTATGACAATGCATGTATTTACTCATAAAAACAATAAACACAGACAATTCTACACTAGCTCTCAATCTGTGGATTTAGAATTTCAGGTTAAACTCAGCCATCCACCTTGTATAGGGAGAAGAGTTCTGCTAGTGTTCACAATAAAGTGATTCCTTGGGATTAGAAATAGTAATGCTGTTTTTTTTTTTTTTCTATTTTGAAGTGGGTTCTACTTATTTATGATTGGTTTTAATTCTGGCATTTCATCTTGCCAACTACTATCCTGTTTAAGCAATGTTGTCAGCTAAAAGGAATTTCTGATTAAAGTGGTCCTGTGATAAGTTACATACACAGCCTACTTTGAATAATCCCAGCCAAATTGGAGAAAAATGCTACCACACTCTTATTAACTAATGTAATAAAATCTCCCACTTTCATGGTTTACTTTTTGTTTTAATCAACTAAAAGTTAAGTTGCTGGTAAATATTGACTTTAACCCACATTTTGTTTTTATAATACTGTTTACCAAGGCGGTGACGTAGGCAAAGCTTGGGGCAAGAAAGACATGCTCTCTACAGGTCTCATTGCTATACTGAGAGGGGCGGCTAATGTCATAGGCGTGGGCAGACTCATTGGAGATGTGATGGTGACAGGGTGTGCTGTATTCTCTGGGGCAGTGACGGGGGTGGGGAGGTTGACCGGGGTAGTGAGTGTTAAAGGAGAGGTCATGGATAATGGACTGGTTATAGTTACAGGATGCCCTATGTTCATTGGGCTGGTTATGTTTTAACTGCACTTGAAACATTTACTGGACTTCTCATGCTCATTGCAGCTGCCACTGTGACTGGGTTTGACATAGTCCCAGACGACACAGAGGATGTTATATTGAATGGAGTAGTGAGAATCACAGGTGTCATAGCAGCCGTGGAGGTTTGGCACAGATTAGCAGCTTCTTTCTTCCTTGCTTTAACAGCTTCTTCCCACAGTCTCAGTGTTTCTACCTGCTTCCCTGGCCAGCTTGTCACATGTTGTTGTTGTTGTTGTTGCTGCTGCTCCTGTTGCTGCTTTTTGTTACTGGTCTCTTCACTTACGCCTGTTTTACTGACGCCTTGTTTACATGTATTACAGTGGATACTTTGGCTCTGCCCATGAGTCTTTAAGTGGCTGGTGATGTATGCTGCACTCGGGAGCTTCCCACAGATGTTACATGATACCTTGCCTTCGTGGTGCACCATGTGTGTCCGCAGTCTGTCGTTGGTGGCAAAGGCAGCAGTGCACGTTTGGCATTTGAAGGGTCTTTCTGTTGAATGGACATGTTTTACATGACAGCTTAAGTGGTCAGGCCTTGAGAAGCCTTTCCCATAAACACTGCAAGTATAGGGTTTGGTGATGCCTCCATGAAACGTCACATGGTAAGTCATCCGGTCCTTCCTCTTGAAGTGCTGATTACAAATAGGACACTGGAAGGGCGTCTCATCTGAATGGGAGAGCTTGTGCCGACTGAGATGGTACACATCTCGGAAGGCCTTCCCACACATCTCACAAGCACGGTTCTTCTTGACAGGCTTACTGGGTTTCTTGACAGATTGAGTCACCGGCATAGCTGTGGTGCTGGCACTGCTACTGGGGTTGGTGCCCGAGGAAGATATAGTGACTGTTGACAAGGTGTCTGCAATGGTCGAGACCAACAAAGTTCGGCTGCTGTCCCCAGCGATGGTAGAGATGAGGGGAAACACCGTGGTGTGGGTTTTCTTTGGCCGGGACACCAACTTGGTCCCTGTGTGGCAGAATTCATGGCGCCTCAGGTGACAGCTGTCCCTGAAAGCTTTACTGCAGTAAGTGCATACAAATGAAGTTTTGGGTTTTTCTTTTTTAATCCCAATGGCATCCTTTAATGTATCTGGTGCACCCTGAGGTTTCTGAGTTACTGGTATTGGAAGCAATGGTTTCTGAACAGGGGGCTCCACGGCAGAGCTCAGGAGGGGCAGCAAGCTCTTCTGTGCTGCCTGCTGTTGGTGATGGGAAGCTACATGGGCTGCCATTTGACCAATTCAGGTGTCTGTGGCAACATAAAGTATTTTTACAGCATCGCTGAAGCTCACTCTCACACGAGGGTCACACCAGGTCCCTGCTTCTTGGGTGAAATGCTGTAGAACCACTATAGGAATCACTCTCTGAGGATTCCTAGGATCTCCACACTTCTACATGAAGCCTTCTAAGGGGGAACTGGGTTTTCCCAACTTGTTCTCTGGAATAGGAACGCAGTTCAGTTGGCCTCCATGGCTGCGGTGGCCAACCCCCCCTTCTCCCCACTCCCCCCGCTCGGGGAGCCTCCTCAGCCGGAGGAGGTGACAACAAAGCGGTGGCTCCTCAACATCCACAGTTTCTATTCTTCACAGCAGTGTAAGAATAGACTAATACAGTACTGTTAATATTTCCAGATCCTCAAATCAATTCTTCAGTTGGACTTTTTGTATGAATTTTTGTATTGATTTTAGATGCTCTTTTTCAGATAACTCTGGGATCTATAATTCAGTATCTCCTGCCTCAGCTCAAAACACTAACTTCAAGGTATTTATCAAGAGGACGGTTACAATTAGGAAAATTGAATGACAAATTGAATAAAAGACTGATTACTTTCTTGTTATGTTCTTAAAATTATTTAACACATCTGCAGTCACAGTCTTGACTATCATGACCAGTGACAGCTAAAATGGAAAAATGAACTGACCACCTTACTACTGTAGCTGTAGATGAGCAAAATACATCACCCCATGTAAGAAAGAGCACTGCATTCGACTGTGATTTCCTACTTACTGAAATCCTCCTCAGAAAGGAGAGGGAATGCCACTGATGCTCACCCAAGTGAGAAGAATCTATATCGTGGGGAGGGAAATAGCTGTAGAACACCAGATGTTTGCTAATTATCCTCAAATGAAATTTACTAGACAAAATTTTAAACAAAGATAATTGGAACGGGTAAAATAAGCTTATTCTTCCCTTGACTTTACAAGTAGGGGTAATAAATTCATCTCAAGTGCTCATCATTGCCTCTGCATCTAGTCCTACCTCCAGTTCTTAAGCCTCAGACCATATACCTTTCCTCTGCCAGGGGAATCATATCCAGTGTCTCTATAGCTGGGTACTGGTCAGCTGAGAAATTCTCCAAGACTCGCTCTCCTATTTCTCCTTCTTCTCCCCTTATATATGACTGTTCCTCATCTTAGCTCACTCTTCTTGGCCAGCTCAGTTAAAATCAGGTATAAAATGGCTTAGCACTTCCACCTCAAGACTTGACTGACAGTCACATCAGATGATGTCTTCAAAAATCTCAGAACTTATTTTAACCTGAAAGCCCCTATAAAAAAGGTTTAGGCAAAAACCCAGTGATTTGACAGAGTGCAGCTCTACCCTTCCTGAAATAGAAGCTACCTCTGGAAAAGCATAGACCTTCTTTACGGAGGAACAATCAGTAAAAGCAAAGAACCTGGGCAAAGCTGACGCTGTATTTCAAAGGAAATGGACCACATGGAAGAATGAGAGTTGCTCTTCACCAAAAACAGCTGGAGTGAAAGAAACAGACATATTAAAAAATGATTTTATTTATATTCTCAAGAAAATTCAAAAGGGTGCTCTAACTCTAAAGCTAAAACAAATAGCCCTAAAGAGAAAACCATCTTATACCAGGTAGAATTTTATGGAAATATACAAATGATTTCTAAATTAAAAACTATGACAGAAACAACAATATAATGGACACTCCTATCACTTCTCAGCCTTTTGGTTAAGATCAACTGCAAAATGGATACTCTTAAACATTGCATTTCTAAAATATTAAAGCAAGTACAAGAATTTTGACCTCAAATATAACTTGGTATGGCATAGAATCCAAGGGATATACCCCCTTCATAACTCTGTTGACATTTTCTCCAAAGGTTAATATCCTTGATATATAAAACATTCATGGCAAATAACGTTTTTGAGAAGAACAACAAAACCAAAAATGCGTAACCAAAGACCAGTTTGCAGATGCTGTAGCGTCTGAAAGAAGAGGCTGGAATAGGACTTGTGTGCAAGCAATATATTTGGGGCAGGGAGTGAAGGGATGAACCCAGGTAGGCAGAAGTGAGGAACTGAGCTGATTGAAATAGAGGAGAAAAAGTCAATACAAAGGTGTGTGATTGAGTTGCCCACCAGCTGAGGTTCAGTCCCACTGGGATGTGCTCAAGAGTGCAGGGAATGCTCAGAATTGGCCACCCAAGGATTGTTGGAGAAAAGAATCTGCTCTTTGTCTTCCACACCCCACTGCTTGAAAGTTGTTCAGGGCTACTAACTCTCTAGCACTTCTGAGCTATTTGCAGAGTGAAATCTCACTGACATTCTGCTCCCCTGTGTTGGAGATACCCTGGGGGCAGGAGCACAGAAGATATCGAGTGCCAAGGGAGTCCTCTGCCTGAGCTGTGGCTGGAACCAAGATGAGGCTGAGAGGTGTCTGGTATAATAAAAGATGAAATTAATGTGAGAAAAATACACCCGAAAAGCACTTACATTTGCTGGTACAAAGGAATGCAAATCACTACAACAATCAATACCTTTTCCTTTGACAAATTTACAGTGATTTATAAAATGATAATTCTTAATTTTTTAAAGATGTAGTAAGAGAGGAAGAGTTTTGCTGCTAAAATGAATACATTTTATGAACTTCCTGGGACCAAATTAATGTTATAAATTTTTGTGGACCAAATTGTGTCCCACCCCCCACCAAATTTATCTGTTGAAATCCTAACCCCTAGTATGTCAGAATGTGACTATATTTGGAGATAGGCCTTTAAAGAGGTGATTAAGTTAAAATGAAGCGTTAGAGTGGGCCCTAATCCTATCTCAATGGTATCCTTAGAGGGAGAGGAAATTGGACACTCAGAGATATCAGGGAAGCATGCCCACAGAGGAAAGACCGTGTGAACACATAGCAAGAAGGCAGCCATCTGCAAGCCAAGGAGAGAGTCCTCAGAAGAAACCACGCCTGCCATCATCTTGATCTTGAACTTGTAGGTTCCAGAATTGCAAGAAAATAAATGTATCTTGTGAAGTCACCCAATCTGTGGTATTCTCTTATGGCAGCCCTAGAGAACTAACACAAGAGCAAGAATCTTCAATATTAATATCTTCATACGCTGTGGCTACCGCAGCCAGTTCCTCTCAATACCCATTTTCCCATTTTTCCTTACTAATAGAACTTGAGTTTTTTTCTTTTTGGTTATTATTATTATTATTGAGAGTACAGCAGTGTGCCCAGCACTAGGCTGTAGACCATGATTGGTCTATGCCAACTCTGAAAATCCTATTCCTGTTTTCTCAGCATCTCTTGCAAGTAGAGTTGACTTTGTGACCCAGTTCTGGGCAGCAAGACTAAGGAGAGTGTTCAGCGGGGCTTCTGAGAACGATTTTGCTTTCCTAATAGAAAAAGATAGATGGAGGCATTATGCATGTACCCCCACACCTTTTCCTGCTTTATACCTCAGACACCGATATGATGTGCTACCTATCTTTGCACAGCTCCAGCTTTACATTCTATTAGGTAAGACATTTCAATGCATCAGAGGGCCTCTGGTCTAATAGTTTTAACACATGCCCTTGGAATCAGTCTTACTGGCCTAGCTTGGGTAACATGCACATAACTGAACCAATCATGAGGACCATAGGAATGAAATACTCTAGGTGACTGATCTGAACAGTGTTCTGACTCCTAGAGTATAGGGTTGATGCCAGCCTTAGCCAACCCTCATGGACGGAAAGTTGGGGAGGGGTTGCCCAAAGGGAAATCAAGGTGTTGATACCAGAAGTTGGAGGAACGAATGATGATCAGGCAAAAACCAACTAATACAACTAATTGACGTGCTTTACACCTAACTAAGTTCTCCTTCAGGTCTCAGCTTGCCTATTATTTCCACTATGAACTTTTCCTGGCCAACCTCAATGCTGTCAATTCTAGACTAGTTGCTCCTATTGTTTTTTTCCTATACCACCTGTACTCTCTTTATCACAGCACTTTTATACTGTGTTAAAATTGCCTGTTTGTTTCTCTTAATTCCTGATTAAACTACAAAGGCTATTAAGGCAGGAATCGTGATTATCTCATTCACCATTGCATCTCCAGTGTCTACCGGAGCACCTAGTAAATAAACTTGATAAATATACGCTGAGTGAATAACAATCTACTGCTAAATGGATATTTGGTAGACAAGCGTAATTGAAAATGCTTTTGGGCCGGGCGTGGTGGCTCACGCCTGTAATCCCAGCACTTTGGGAGGCTGCGGTGGGCAGATCACCTGAAGTCAGGAGTTTGAGACTAGCCTAGCCAACATGGCGAAATCCTGTCTCTACTAAAAATAATAAAAAATTAGCTGAGCGTGGTGGCACATGCCTGTAATCCCAGCTACTTGGGAGGCTGAGGCAGGAGAATTGCTTGAACCCAGGAGGTGGAGGTTGCAGTGAGCTGAGATTGTGCCATTGCACTCTAGCCTGAGTGACAGACTGAGACACTATCTCAAAAGAAAAAAAAAAAAGAAAATGCTTTAAAGTACATGGACGTGTAGGTACTATAAAAAGAATGGACACGTCGGTCTGTTGTTACCACACCCCTGCACTTATTCAGTCCCTTGAAGGAGGAAGAGTTGATATACTGGTCAGAATCTAGAACGTTCATTGGGGTACATTTACCAACATTCCTTAAAGATGAGCAACTCTGACTATTACAGTCTCTTTGTTTTCCTTTTGCAGATATAGACAGGGTATGCCTCTTTCACACAGGCCTAACTAGGTTTCTTTCTTCTTTTCCATCCCCCTGAAATATGCAACTGGATGGCAAATTATGTCAGGGCTTGGTTGGCATATATCTCTTACTGAAAATTCACCTTGATCCTAGAATTTAGAGTAAAGATGGAGAACTAGAACCATTCTTTTCTCACCATTAGACCATGTGCTCCGTCCAGTACAACTTACAAGAAGACCCTGAATGGGAAGTTACTGAGCTCTTACATATCTATTTAGAAAGCAGTATTTTGTTTCTCATCTTATCTAATTTTCTTTTGGGGAAGCATATAGGTACAGGTGGTTATGACATAAGATTTGGTTGTTTCTTCGTTTAAGACTGTAAGAGAATCATAAATACTACGCTAACCTCACAAATGTGACCGTAACCGCTCACTGATTCCTAAGGGGGCACCAGCTCATTCAGCACTTCTCATTTCCTCATACAACCCCTCAACCAGCAGGAATGAGATTCTTCACTGCACAGAACACTCAAGACAGGTGGTTCTGGCCTGAAGGAGAGATTGTCCAGTTCTTACAGAGTGCTGGTTGGCCTCAGTTTTATGCTGTTAGTGCCAATACAGTGCTTTTCATACAAACTGAGGACTAAGCTTTGATTTTTTTTTTTATCTTGCCCAAATTCCTGTCTAAGGGGTCTGGGGAGTCACGCCCTACAAACTAAAAATTCTCATCAGATGGGTTTTATTTAACCCTGTAAATAGTGGCTTACTTTCCAATCTGACTCTGGCATAACAAGGAAGAAAATCAAGATATTTTACCCCAAAACATGTTTCTCTACCATATCTTGAAATGACCCTGCAAAGCTGTCTCTAGTGGGAAAAATCCATATTCTACAGAGAATCCCTTTTCCCCTTGTTTTCCTTCCTTCTTTCCCAGATCCAGAAGATCATCACCTAAGAGCCAGGCCCCCTTTTAGGTCCGATAAAAAACATTTTACAACCCACTCTCTCTCTCTCTCTGAAGTCAGCTACCTGAGAGCTTCCTCTGCACAATAAAACTTGGTCTCCATAATTTTTATCTTAACCTGAACATTTTGTATTAATCCTAGGTCTTCAGAAAAACTCAACCAATTGTCAACCAGAAAGTGTTTAAATTTACCTACAGCCTGGAAGCCCCTGCTTTGACTTGTCCCGCCTTTCTGAACCAAAGTAACGTATTTCTTACATGTATTTGATTGATGTCTCATGCGTCCCTAAAATATACAAAACCAAGCTGTACCTTGAGCACATGTTCTCGGAACCTCCTCAGGGCTGTGTCACGGGCCATGGTCACTCATATTTGGCTCAGAATAAATCTCTAAAAATATTTTACAGTTTGACTCTTTTTGTCAACAGAGCCATCACGGAGAACAATGTGGGAATGATCCAGCCTTACAGAGAGAACAGATATGAGTGAGAGGAGATTTTGCATTTTTAGTTTTTTGAATGTGTTTTTTGGTATAGCCCTAGTGAAACTTCATTAAGCAACTGCTAGGTATGGATTTGAGAGGCATTAACAATTTTTAGGAGCCTAATAGCTATCTATTAATTAATTCAACAAATATTTACTCAGAAATTCCAGTAACTAGGCCTTTGGTAGACTCTGAGGATGCAAAGATGGGGAAGGCAGGATCTCCTGGAGGAGATAATATACAGCTGGAGGAGAAAAGCACTTAAACAAATATTAGGTTGGTGTAAAAGTAATTGTGAGTTTTTTCATTACTTTTAATAGCAAAAACTGCAATTACTTTTGTACAAACTAATAATTACGATGTATCATGATGCTGAGGAATGAACTCAAACTGACCTCTGCCAGATCTTCCTTGCCTTGTAAAATCCTGTAAATCTTTTAAGGCCAACTCAAATCCTGCTTTCTCCAAGAATCCTTAAGTGCTCAGTTCAGTCACAACAAATCTCTCTTGCCTTCTAACTTATATATTAACAATATTTATGTTTGTGTCTCTTTCCCATTTGATTTTATATTCTTGAAGGACAGAAGCTGTATCTTAGCCATCTGTGTATTCTCCAATTTGGCCGGCACAGTCTTTTTCATGTAGTAAATACTGAATGTTTGTTGAATTGAAATAAACTTTATTACATTAATCAGTTAGTTCTCATGCAGTTTCCAAATACATTGATTCTCTGTTGTGGAACAGAAAGGACAACAGATGCAACATATTTCTAGTTAATAGTTTCAATTTGGGTGAGAAATTATTTGCCTGGAATCTAAGAAAAGAGTACGTGAGGTCTTAATTTTAATATCATTATAGTAAGTGTATGTTGTTTCCACTGAAAATAAGAGAAACACAAAGGAAAATAATTCATTCTACCAAAAGGACACATGCATCCACATGTTCATTGCAGCACAATTCACAATAGCAAACATATGGAATCAACCCTGTTGTCCATCCACAGTAAACTGCATAAAGAAAACGTGGTACATATATACCATAAAACACTATGCAGCCATAAAAAGGGCAAGATCATGTTCTTTGCAGCTACATGGATGCAGCTGGAGACCAGCATCCTAAGTGAATTAACACAGAAAAAGAAAATCAAATACCACATGTTCTTACTTATAAGTGGAAGCTAAACATTGAGTACACATGGACGTAAAGAGAAGAACAATAGACACCGGGACTACTACAAGGGGGAGGGAGGGAAGGAAAAGGATCAGGGTTGAAAAACTACCCACTGGGTGCTACGCTCACTACTTGGGTGATGTGTTCAGTCATACTCCAAACCTCAGCATCATACAATACCTTCGTAACAAACCTGCACATGTACCCTGTGATTCTAAAATAAAAGAGTGCAGTGGCGCGATCTCGGCTCACTGCAGCTTCCATCTCCCGGGTTCAAGCAATTCTCCTGCCTCAGCCTCCGGAGTAGCTGGGACTACAGGCACCCGCCACCATGCCCGGCTGATTTTTGTATTTTTAGTAGAGATGGGGTTTCACCAGGTTGGCCAGGCTGGTCTCAAACTCCTGACCTCAAATGATTCCCCTGTCTCGGCCTCCCAAAGTGCTGGGATTACAGGCATGAGCCACTGCACCCAGACCAACATGTAGATTTTTAGACATTATTTGCTGGCACTTGAAACTTAGAAAGATGATGGAATTGCAGACAATTTGAATTCAAGTTACTCTGTAATGCTAATGAACAGAATATATCTACTGATTATTATTGTGTTTGGAGAAGTTTAGATGGTGGTTACAGTGTTGGAAAGTAGGAATGTCAGAAATGGGTGTTGAGATCATGTGAAATAAAGTTACTATCAAAGATAGGAATTGAGATCATAGAGAATAAACTCGGAGATATGGGGTAAGCAAGAGCATGCAGAGAGACTTGAATGAGAGGAAGAATTCAGCACCAGATACAACGTAAAACAGGAGGCCATTTCTACTTCTTGGTGAGAGGAATAGCTGACTGTAGTTATGGCCCTTTAAACTCACCGCTCTGAGCCACAGTTTAAAATGAGGTTTAGCAGGAGAGAGTTCCATGAAGAACCCCAAAGTTAAAAAAAAGTATAAATTAATAGTTTTTAAAATAAAATGATAAAAATGTTTTGGGAAAACTAATGAGGTATAAAATGGATTAGAAGGAAGAGATCATAGAGACAGGAAATCCAGTTAAGGGCAGCTTTATTTGTTCCAGTAAGAGGAGGTGAAGGCAGAGATTAGGATGGAAGAAAGAAGGGACAGGAAGTAAAGCTGAAGTTGCTCCATCTGCCAAGATGTCAGGTTACCTCTGAAAGCCTTTTCATTTACCAATGATTCATTCTGTTTTGAGTTTTCTTTGGACTTCATTTTCCGTTTGTTACTGATTACAATAATAAAGGACTGATTTTGCACCCTCGCCGTATGTTAAGGCCTTGAAGACAAACATAAATGACAAAGATGTGTCTTCTTTGAAAAATTCTTTGTGATTTTAATTTTTCACACACTCATGAAGTATATCTGAAAGAGATGGTGATTAAGATAATTTAGTATTGTCTTTCACCAAGCTGCCTTGGATTTCTAGCATACTTTGATGTGGAGTATGCTATTCAGAGTACTAAGGTGTGAAGGATTTCTATGGTACTTTGCAATGGTTTCCACACAATGGCTGAAAATGTTTCTACGTGCCTGAGACAAAGGCTTTTAATCTTTTGCCCAAGGAGCAAGTTTGAGTTTGCCACATAAAATAGCACCCAAGAACTGGGTCTTGCCTTCTAACGAAAGCGAAGCAATGGAGATTGAAATTTTCTTATGGTGTTTTGTAAATGTCACTTTGTAGTATTAGATGGAGTTAACTGGCTAGAAATGGCTGAACTAAAGTTCATTTAAGGTAATGGTTTTGGGTTACGTTTATCTTAGTCCATTCCTTAGTTTTCAAAAAACAAAAGATATTGAAATACATGAATAAAAGGAGAATATTCAAGACAATAATAAAAAACAACCAGCTGCATTCCATTTTGGAATTAGGATTTTTTAAAAAGACAAGCTGTTAAAATGTGATTGCTCTTCTACTCTAATATGTTGAGAAACAGGGTCTCTGGTTATTAGAGCCAAAGCTGAAATTATTTTCAAATAATTATTATTCCATCATTTATAATCCACTGAAAATATTCTTAAAGCGTAATTTGTTCTGGTCGCCAAAGGTGAAATGATAATAGTCACTAAAACATGAACCTGAGAAGTATCTAAACCCACTTTTGCTTTGCCGTCGATGATTCTTTATCTTGCAGTGATAACTTCCACCCAGCAAATATCCTTTGCCTGGGTTCAGAGGACATATTTCTGCCATTTTTCTTGCATTGTTAGTGAGTCGTCTGAAGCACGCAATCTGTATTGGGACAGTTTTACTTTAAAAAGGTATAAATAGCCGGGCGCGGTGGCTCACGCCTGTAATTCCAACAGTTTGGGAGGCCAGGTGGGCGGATCACTTGAGGTCAGGAATTCAAGACCTGACTGGCCAATATGGTGAAACCCCGTTTCTACTAAAAATACAAAAAAATTAGCCGGGGGTAGTGGTGCACGCCTGTAGTCCCAGCTACTCAGGAGGCTGAGGCAGGAGAATCTCTTGAGCCTGGGAGGTGGAGCTTGCAGTGAGCCGAGATGGCGCCATTGCTGCACTCCAGCCTGGGCGACAGAGTGAGACTCCGAGACTCCGTCTAAAAAAAAAAAGTATAAATGAGGCGAATTGTGGACTTGGGCGTTTCAAATATCCACAGTCCACTGCTAGTTCATTTTTCTTTCTTCTCCATTCCAAAAGCCAGTAGTTGTTTTCTTCCACGGGAATCTAGGCTTAATTTGGATTAAAATTGTCCTGGAATTTATGGGAACTTGCTTTTCTGAACTCTGGTCTTAAAAATCTTCCAGAATATAACATTTTCACAGATAAGAAGTTTCAGATTCTGTTGCTTTTGGCTTTAATGCAAGGTTTTCTATTTTTTTCCCCCTAAATCTACTATTAATATTTCTCTAAAAATGGCAAGCATTTTAAGAAACTTTCTTATAATTCTCTTGCCCATTCCTCCAATCCCCATATTGAATATTCACATTTTTCCTAAAAAGAACAACTATTTTACTTGATCTTGGTATCCTATCGTACTCTTCATAAACCAAAAAAAAAAAAAAAAAAAAAAACCCATAAATTTTACATCTTAACTTTCACAGTTACTACAGTCTTGAGGACTCGGGTAAACTTTGCTCATATAACTCAATGTGATCTCACTTTGCATTGTAGAGCCTGCCAAAAAGTGGGTAATTTGTTCAGTCCACCCTAGTAATTTTCCAAGTCAGTATAGGTTAAAATATTGTCAATTCAAGATTCTACTGTCTTCTCCGTCTTCAGGGAATGGTGTTTGAATCTAGGGGAGATTTATATCTCAAGGATAGGCAGGAGGGGTGAAGGTGAGCCAGTGGTTCCTGATAGCATCTATATAGTGTCTGCTGCTGCGAATAATAATAACAGATAGTCTGTCTTCTACCCCTGGGTTATCCATGGTGACGATTCTGGCAAAGAAAAAATGTGATCTCCTTCCTTGTCTCTGTGGCAGGGGTGACACGTACAAGGTTTCAGCTCCACGTTTTCCAGCTGGTGACTGAAATATTACACTTCTTTCAATGTAAATTTTCTCGCTTCTTTTAAAGAATTTCTTAGCAGGTAGTGGCTCTCACCTGCAGAAAAATTTCACATTCTATTTATGGGGATAAAATTTGGCATCTCTTCCTCACCACTTGTGGGGTACCAGGAAGATTCAGGAGGGAGCTGTCTTCAGGTCTCTCCTATCCATATTCATTACCCTGTCACCTCACTGCTCTCTGCTTGGCCAGGTGGTACAAGGACTATTGCCAGAAAAGAAATTGTTCTCAAAAATCTTCAGCTGGAAGCTGGTTCTAATTCCCTAATTTCAAGAGGGAGTTTGCCCCCTGTTCACCATTTTAAATTCCAATTATTGGAGCACATAATCCACTTCTCAACTCTCTGTTACCAGAGATTGTTCTTTTACAAAGAAGGTGGGAAAAAGTAAGAAAAAAAATTTGGTTCAGATGGATAGTAACAATTTTTAAATTCTACACCTCACGCCTACATCCTTGCTGTTTACCAAAACCCCTTCCTTCCCAAATTTGGTGTCTTTGTTCATCGGTCTTGGCAACTTTTTTCCCATCCATCACAGGGACCCACATGCTTCAGGGTTTAAATGAGTGGGGTCATGGAGGAGAAGTACACGCTGATTAGTGTAATCAAGATGTATCCTTTGGCCCCAGCTGAGGTTTATGATGGAAACATGTAAGATTATTGATGGAGGTGCTGATGACAACAGAGGAGTACCACAGGATTTAGCTAAATGTCTAAGAAGGAAGATGCTTCTCTAGATGGATAATAACTTTCAGCTGCACTTCAGCATGGTGAGAAGAAAATCAGTGTTGTTTTTTGGAGCTAAATTCTGTCTCATACTTGAAAATGTTAACACAGTGGAAACTTTTGATCAAAAAACTAGGACATCATTTTGCATAAAGTGCTGGAGCAGATTCTATGATACCTACAGAATGGCAGAAAGGCTTTTGCACGAGAGGACACCATAAATCCACTCAGTACTAATAGCATGCAATGAAAACTCTTTTCAGAAGAGAGATTCTGCACACAAAGAGCCCCGAGGGAAGAGATGGCAATGGAGACATCCATCAAGTAAGGAAAGGGTGTTTAGAAAATTGCTCTTCCGACTCCATCTATCATACTGTCAGAGACTGCTGTGTTAATCCATTTACCACCACTAAGCATGAGCACAAAGACCAAATGCAGAAGTATTCCTTGGGGAGAGCTTTCAACAAAACTTCTGTAGAGGCTAATGTGGACAATGGGGATTTTTCCCATGTCACATCCAAAAAGCACTGAGTGCAACTTACACATCAACATGCAGCTGTGGGTGGTTTTTCAAATATAAATCATCTCTTCATTCTTTGGTCTAAGGGGCATTTTTTTCTTCCTTCACAGGACAAGTTCTCAGTTGTGAATACATGCTGCAGCTCCTCTCTGCCTCTTCAGTGGCATATAAACTTCCTATTATCCTGAGGGTTAAAAACAAAATAAGATCTTACTTCTCTGAATTCATTCTCCGTGTATGGAAAAAAGGGCATTAATTAGAAATACTGCAATGATTATATAAAAATATTCATAATTACTTTCTTAGCTTTTACAATTGTCCCCAAAAAGAAAAGCATAGCCAAGTGTTTACCATGCTATTAAATATTATCAATTTCAATATTAATACCTTGATAATCAAAATAATTCCATTTGTTTTTACAGTGGTTTTCTGTCTTTATAGTTATTTCACATCTTTTATTGCATGTGATTCACTTATACGAATATTCTGAAAGTTAAATACTTCCCTACTCTATTGACTAATTGTTCTTCCAAATGATTAAATAAATCTTTTTGGGAAAGACATATGAAATTACAAGACAAAAACAATTCTTAGGCACATTATGCTCTGACCATTTCAATGAAGTCTCAGTCATGTGTGATACTGACTGGGAGAGAAAGAAGCGATGCCTTGAAAAGTGATACTGAGTACAGCAGCTGCTTTGGAGAGCAAACGCCCTAGCCCATGTCACACCATTAAGAAGGATTATTTCCTAAAGAGAATAGTATAGACAAGTCACTTATTTAACTGTGAGGTAAATTCCCAGGAAGGAGATTTAGATTTAAATTTCTTCGAGAAATCTACAGACTACTAAAATTCACCCATAGCAATGATCCGGACATGCTATGTTAATGTTCGTGTTTTCAACTTTTTGAGTAGAACCTGTTTATAAAATATTACACAGATATGGGTGGGTGCGGTGGCTCATGCCTGTAATCCCAGAACGTTGGGAGGCCCAGGCAGGTGGATCATGAGGTCAGGAGACCGAGACCATCCTGGCCAATATGGTGAAAACCCGTCTCTACTAAAAATACAAAATTAGCTGGGTATGGTGGTGCACAGCTGTAGTCCCAGCTACTCGGGAGGCTGAGATAGGAGAATCACCTGAACCTGGGAGGCAGAGGTTGCATTGAGCCAAGATCATGCCACTGCACTCCAGCCTGGGAGACAGAGTGAGACTCCATATCAAAACAAAACAAAAAATTATACAAATATGATAATACTTGCAGTTTTATTATTTGGTGGCTGGGAGAATTGTAAGGACCACACATTTTTATGAATTTAGCGAAATATACGTTTATAATAATTTATCTTTAAATAATCACACTATAATTTACATGCGGTAAATTATGTAAAATGTACCTGTATCTATAGCTATGTTTGGCTAACATATAAATTCTTATTACACCCCAAGGCCTTCAGATGTTTTCAGCTCATCAGCTAAGAATTTCAATCAATTAACATTAAATTTATATCCACAAATTAATTAATTTATTAATTGAACATTTTAAAAAGCATTTCTTTAGGCATTGCATAATACTAGGTGCTGTGAAAGAAAGAAATAAAATCAGACATTCTTTAGAGCAGCTGAGAGTCTAATAACATATACATACATATATGTGTATATATATGTGTAACTATAATATTAAGTAAAAGTTAATTACAAGACTCATTTCCAGAAAAATGACAGACTAGATACCCTGAACACCTTCCCTTACCTGCCAAATTATAAAAATAAAGTGCACCTAGTTTTTTCTTACAATCGTGTGCTTTTGGAAAATAATATTCAAAAATCTTTCTGTGGGAATTCATCTTTAAGTTAAGATTCCCACTGATAAAATTTCAAACTTGCAGTCAAAACCATAAGGCCCTCATTGGAAATCAGGCAAACCAAAGCCAGCAAGAAATAACAGACAATTAAATCAGATATTAGAGATTTCAAATATTAGAATTATTAGACTGAAAATAGACTAATATATTTGCTATGCATAATTAAATAGGAAAGGAAAATTTGACTAAGGAATAAGGGACTATAAGATTGGTCAGGCAGATTTAGGAAAAAATCAAATGAACATGTAGGAATAAAAAATTGATATTTAAATTTAACATCTGTGTTATAAATAGGTATAAATTTCTGTGATCTTGGATTAGGTAATGGTTTCTTAAGAAAGACACCTACAGTACAAATAACCAAAGAAAAAATAGAAAAACTAATGTCATTAAATTTAAAAAGCTTTTGTGCCTCTTTAACAAATGGTGTTGGGTCAACTGGATAGCCACATGCAAAAGAATGAGCTGGACCCTTACCTCACACCTTATACAAAAACTGATTCAAAATGAATCAGAGACCTAAATGTAAGAGCAGAAAATACAAGTCTTTGAAGAAAATTTAGGAATAAATCATATGACTTTGCATTTGACAGTGATTTAGCTATGACACTAAAAGCACAAGCAACAACAACAAAATAATGTTTAGACTTAATCAAAATTTGAAAGTGTATGTAAAGAACACAAGACAACCCACATAATGGGAGAAAATATTTGCAAATTATATATATAATATAAAATTATATATTTGCAAATTAAATATACAATAAAGATTTAGTATTCAGAATATATAAAGAAATTTTACAACAACAAAAAGACAAAAGAATCCAACTTAAAAATGGGCAAAGCACTTATATAGACATTTCTCCAAAGAAGTTAAACAAATAGCCAATAAACACAAAATAAGATGTTCATATTATTAGTCATTAGGAAAATACAAATCAAAACCACAATAGGATACCACTTTATGACCAGTAGGATGGATATAATTTTTTTTAAGCAGAAAATAACAAGTGTTGGTAAGGACATGGAGAAATTGGAATCCTCATGCAATGCTGGTAGAAATGTAAAATGGTGCAGCCACCATGGAAAACAATCAGACAGTTCCTCAAAAAGTTAAGCATGGAGTTACCATCATTCCCACTCCTAGAAGAGAACTGAAAACATATGTCCACACAAAAACTTCACATGAATGTTCATAACAGTATTACTCATAATAGTTAGAAAGTAGAAGCAACCCAACTGTCTTTCAACTGATGAATGCATAAATAAACTATGACATTACCTCTATAACAGAATATTATCCAGCAATAAAAAATGAAATACTGATACATACTACAACATGGATAAATCTTGAAGACGTTATGCTATGGGAAAGAAGCCAGACACAAAAGGCCTCGTATTGTATGATCCCACTTATATGAAATGCCCAGAATAGGCGAATCCATAGAGACAGACCTGGTTAATGATTGCCAGGATCTGGAGAGAGGGAGAAAAGAAAGCCACTGTTAATGGGTATGAGGTTTCTTTTTGGGGTGATAAAAATGTTCTGGAATTAGACATTGACGATTATGTACAACTTTGTGAATCTACTAAAAACACTGAATTGTACATTTTTTAAAGGGTAAATTTTATGGTAGGTGAATTCTATTTCAATTTTTTAAAAACTAATGTATGTTATAGCAGACTTTATATAAATGAGGAAAGGATCAATAAACTGGAAGATAGAAAAATTTATTCAACATGCTTCTCAGAGAGAAAACGTAATAAAATGTATATGACAGGGGAAGTAAGTAATGTAAAAGAGAATGAGAAAGCTGACATATACCTAACTGGAGTTACAAAAGAAGAGAAAAGGGAAAATAGAAATGAGTCAATATGTAAGGCGTTAACACCCCAAAACATTTCAAATGTATTTTAAAAAACTGTTCTCATTTCAGGAAACTGAACAAATTCTGAATATAAGTAAGAAAAAGAGAAATACACTACTAGATACAGTATAGGGGAACACAATTAGAAAAAGAGAGAAGATGGCCAGGCGCGGTGGCTCATGCCTGTAATCTCAGCACTTTGGTAGGCCGAGGCAGGCGGATCACAAGGTCAGGAATTCGAGACCAGCCTGGCCAATATGGTGAAATCCTGTCCCTAAAAATACAAAAATTAGCTGGGCGTGGTAGTGGGTGCCTGTAGTCTCAGCTACTTGGGAAGCTGAGGCAGGAGAATTGAACCCGGGAGGCGGAGGTTGCAGTGAGCCGAGATCACGCCACTGCACACCAGCCTGGGCGACAGAGTGAGACTCCATCCCCACCCACCCCCCCCCCACCAAAAAAAAAAAGAAAAAGGGAGAATTGACTGTATGAAGAAATAGACAAATATTCTTAAAAAGAAAAAATGTTAAAATGACAGCTGGTTTCCCAGGAAAAAATAAAAATGAAAGCCAGAGAAAAAGTGTAATAGTATATTGAAATTATTGAGAGAAAATAACTATCAATCCAGAATTGTACACTTTGTAAAACATATCTTCTAATAATGAAGGCAAAATAAAATACTTTTGGAAAAAACCTGCAAGAATGTGGCAATAACCAATTCTCACAAAAAAACTTCATAAAACATGAAATGTTTCATGTGCAAGAAGAAATAATGAGCAAAGAAATAGATACATTTTTGAGTAAATCTGAACAACATAACAGTAAAAGACAGTAATTAATAGTAATAATGTCTAATTTATGGAGTTATGTAAGATAGAAAAAAATTCTGTACAATAATAGTATATAAGTTGGGAGGAGGCTGATCAGAGTCAGTCATCTGAGGTTCTCGTATTGTTTATGAGAAAAGAAAAGATGATGATTAACTTTAGACTTTGCATACTAGAATTTTTAGAATGAGCACTAACAGAATTAAAAATAGAAGATAATAGCGGGTATAAATTCTCACTGCTAGAATAAAAAATGAAATCAGGAAAAAAAAACCCACAAACTTCTGTTATCAGCTGCTTAACAAACTACCCTAAAACTTAGTGTCTTAAAAGAGCAATCATTTATTATTTCTCATCAGCTGGTAGATTAACTAGGCTGTTCCATTAATTTGGGCTAGATTTAGCTGTTCTTCGAAAGACTCACTTATGTCATGACTCATGCTTCATCCCTGGGAGCTGGTCAGAGATGGCCTTATCTAGAGCAGCTCATCTCTTTTCCTTGTAGCCTCTCATCCTCCACAGGCCAGCCTACTCTTGTTCGCATATTAACTGGACAAGTCCCAACAGAATGAATGCCTAAATCAGAGATTAGCAAACTTTCTCTGTAAAGGTCCAGATAGTAAATATTTTAGGCTTTGCAGGCCATACAGATGCACCCACTCAGCTCTGCTGTTTTGGCAAGAAAGCACCCATTGCCAATATGTACATGAAAGAATGTGGCTGTGTTACAATTAATCTTTATGTTAAAAGATGGACAGCAGGCCAGATTTGGCCTGTGGGCTTTAGTTTGCTAAGTCCTGGCATAGACTTAGGACTGGTATAACTTCTTTCACGTCTTGATAGAAGGAAATGCAAAGTCTTACTACCAAAGGGATTCCTTTTACAGGGAGAGAAATGATTGCATCTCATTTTGATAATCCATCATAATTTCAATAAATCAAAAAGAAGTCAAGAAAAAGTCCGGGCACAGTGGCTCATGCGTTTAATCCCAGCACTTTGGGAGGCCCAAGTGGGCAGATAACCTGAGGTCAGGAGTTCAAGACCAGTCTGACCAACATGGCGAAACCCTGTCTCTACCAAAAATACAAAAATTAGCTGGGCGTGGTGACGAGTGCCTGTAATCTCAGCTACTTGGGAGTTTGAGGCAGGAGAATCACTTGAACCTGGGAGGCCGAGGTTGCAGTGAACTGAGATCGCACTTCTGCACTCCAGCCTGGGTGAAAAGAGAGAGATTCCATCTCAAAAAAAAAAAAAAAAGAAGTCAAGAAGAGAGAAAGTTCACAGAAAAAGTAAAAATAAGACAGTATAAAGCAATATAAGTAAAGTCAAACATATTATTCACAAATTTACAGTAAATGTGAAGGGAATCATCTCTCAATTTAAAGCTGTAAAGCCAAAATTATTGAAACAGCAAAGAGGAATTTTAAAACCCAGCCACGCTGTGGGAGATTTCAGCTTATTTCTCTCAGTAATTGATCAAGCAAATGGCATGATTCAGTGCAGCTGAAGACGTGCATCCTGCCTAACCCTGCAATTCTGGTCCTACACGAACATTCTGAAGTGACTCTTAGGGATGCTCACAAAGACTCATGTACAAGGTGGTTCACAGAAACATTGTGTATAGAGAAAAAACTGGAAACAACCAAACTGTCAGTCAAAAGAAGAATGAACAGAAAAAATGTGAATGAGGCCAATAGTAGAATCCTACACAATAGAGAAAAGGAATAAACCCCACCTTTATGGATGAATCTCAGGAGCTGAGAGTGCAGTGTACAAAGCACGTTGCAGAAGAGCACATACTGTCTGACTTCACTTACCTACTGTTCAAAACATGCAAAACTAAACAATTTATTTTTAGGAAAAAAATAGATGGTAAGACTATTAAGATGGTGCTTACCTTTGTAGGTCGGGATGGGAATGGTAAGGGAGGGACATAAAGGGGGCTTTGAAGATAGCTCTTAAGGAGGGTGTCTATTTTATATTATCTGTTTCCAATATAAACCAAATGGGCTTCTCTGAGTTTCCTTTCCTCTCATCCATCACCTCATTTGCATAATACACATTGATCTTAGTGCAGGGGAGAGAGAAAGAGGTTATATAGTCTGTGACAAATGAGGCTGAGTTCTCAGATACAAAAATTTCCCTTTTATCTTACAATTGCATTATACTGAAAGTGAAACCTGTATCTCATTCTACTAAAGCAGAAAAACTTTAAATGACATTTTCAAATGTCTATTATAAATGATATTTATGTTCAGTAGAATATAATTAGATTTTTATTCTCTGTTGATTTTGGTCTTTATGCCGGATTATAACAAATTTGCATTTAGGAAATTTTGTGTCATTTAAAAGATTCGTCAAGCTAAAATCTGCAGACCACGTGTGATTATTTAGTTCACCAAGTATATTACAATTTGAGCATCCCTAATCCAAAAATTTGAAATCCAAACACTTCTGGTCTCAAGCATTTTGGATAAGGGGTACTCTACTTGTATTGCAAAATGTATTCTGATGTGTGTGTTTCCCTATCCTGACGCTATTAAACCAGGTGATCCACCTATGAAGTCCTATAAATTTCTATGAAGGATCCTGTGAATTCTTCAATAAATCAGAACAAGTCTTAAGCATTCCAGCCCTTTTCTTATTGTCTGGAAACTTCTAATTCAGTGACCTTCAGTTAGTGGGGTGGGAAAAAGAGAGGAACTATTTTCCACCTTCAACTAAGGCCTCGCCTGTAGCTATGACTCCATGGAATATGGTCCTTGTGGTCCCCCTTTGAGAATCAGAGGGGCAGAGAGATGCAGTGCTTAGAGATGACTGATGTCTCGCTGGGTTGGTGCAGAAGCCTGAGCTTCACACCTGCCCTTGCTCTGTCTCTAGTCAAAGAAGCACCCACACAGCTTTGGATTTTGTGGCATTGACTGTCATCCTGATTCATGCTTGCCTGTGGGACATGGCAGAGTTGAGTTTCCATGGCTCAATTCTCACTGCGCCCTGGCCAGGGTTCTTGCCTGCCCTTGGTGCTTCTTACCGCATTATATTTCAGGCCACCACTCTGCTTGACCCGGATCCACCGGACAGGTGGAGCTACTGTAATCCCTTTCAAGGGAGGTTTACATAGCATTAGAACTAAATCTTCTTTTATTTGTTCATACATATTAAATTACTGCTGGTGGATAGAAATGTTTTCTAAAGAGCAAGACTGCTTGGGTTCAAATCTCAGTTCCATTGCTTACTAGTTGTATGACCTGGGACAAGTTTTCATGTCTCTGCTCCTTGGTTTCTTCCTTATAAAATGGATGTAATAAAATTATCCAATTTATGGGTTTGTTTGAGAGGATTAAATTAGTTAAAGTATGTGGAACACTTAGGACATGCCCAGAATGTAGTAAACACTCCATCAATGTTAGTAATTCTTTCTACTGTTTGTTACAGAAAGTTCTGAGTGTTAAAGGGTATTTTATATCTAGAGACAAAGTACAAACTTTGAGAGAGCTTTAACATTAGTACTAGAGTAGCAGTTCTCAGATTTGTGGTCTTAAGATGTTTACACATTTAGAAATTATGGAGGAGCCAAAGAACCTTTGTTTTTGTGGATTATTTTCATTTATATTTACCTTATTCAATACTGAGCAATTAAAAATATTTATCAGTTTGTTTAAAAATAACATTAATAACCCTCTCTCTTGTTAATGCAAATATGTTATGAAAAATGATTCTTCCACAAAATAAAAATAATTTAGTGAGAAGAGTGACATTGCTTTGTATTTGTCCACATTTCTTTAATGCCTAGCTTAACTGAAGGCAGCTGGATTTTCATATTTGCTTTGCATTCAATCTGTTGTGATCACTTTGGGAGGTTGAGGCAGGAGGATGGCTTAAGGCCAGGATTTCGAGACCATCCTAGGCAACATAGGGAGACCCCATCTCTACACACACACAAAAAATTAGCCAGGCATGGTGACAGGTACCCGTAGTCCCAGCTCCTCGGGTGGCTGAGGCAGGAGGATCACTTGAGCCCAGGAGTTCAAGGCTGCAGTGAGCTATGATTGTGCCACTGCACTCTAGCCTGGATGACAGAGCAAGACCCTGTCCATCTCAAAAAAAAAAAAAATCTGTTGTGATATTATATGCCTTGTAGCCTTTGAAAAACATTGTATACTCATGAGAGAATGTGTAGGAAAAGTGAAAATAATGTCTTAGTATTCACATGAAAGAGTTTTGACCTTGTAGACAGCCCTAAAAAGGTCTCAGGGAACTCTGGGGTCCACAGATCACATCTCGAAAGCTGTTGTGCTAGAGCAGGTGAGAGTGGAACACAACAGGTTTAAGACTAGACAGATTGCTTTAATTCCTGACTTCTTCTTCTTCTTTTCAGCCCTGAGACCTCCAGGCTATTGTTTGCTGGAGCCTCCAACTGATCACCGTACCCCTGCATCTTTGCATGGCAGGTTCCTTCTCATTCTTCAGTCTTTAGCTTAAATACTCCTTTCTCGTAGAGGCTGCCCCTGGCTACTCTACTGTAAGCAGGCACCCCTTGTTATTTTGTAGCAATAGCCTCTGCTGTCTCCTTTTCAGTATTCATCACATAATGTAATCACTTTATTTGTTTATTGGCTGCCTATTCCACCAGTAGATAAACTCCCTGAGGTCAGGGCCCTGTCTATTTTGTTCACCATTGTAATTCCAACACCTACTTTGACCCCTTTCCTTATTCCATAAGCCTTAGTCAATCCATTAGCGAATCCTATTGACTTTATCATCCAACTATATCCAGAATCAGGTCACTTCCAAGCTCTTCCATCCTGCTACCCTGGTCCAAGGCCTGAACCTTCCATAGACCCTATCTATTAAAGGGCTTTCTGAAAGAAAACTCTGCCTTCCCTTGCCCATTAGTTACTATCTACACTTAACAACCAGAATAAGCCTTTCAAGATATAAATGAAAAAAAAAATTCCGTTCCTCTGCTTACAATGTCCAGTGGCTTCTAATCATAGAGCCTTGAGTGATTTACTTCCCAATTCCTTCTTCACTTTAGCCGTAATGATCACTTTGCTGTTCTTCAGCACGTTAAGCATATTCAAGGTCATAGCACTTGCTGTTACCTCTAACTGGAATGCTATTGCTAATGACTCAGTTCCTCACTTCACTCAGGCCTCAGTTTAAATGTCACCTTATTGGAAAGGGTTTCCTTGACTAGTATCTATAAAATAGCCTCCACCTGCCAATCTTTTTCTCTGTACATCATAATGCAATTTAGTTTTCTTCTGAGCACTTATTAACAACCAATGTGTTCTGTATGTTTTTGTTTATACCTTTCTTCTCCCACTGTCATGTAAATTTTCTGACCACAAGGATTTAGTCTTTTCTTTTTATTACCATATCCTCTATGTCAAGGACCGGACCTGATACACTTAACAGCTGGATGCTCCATATAAGTTTGCTAAATGAATTTAAAAATGAGCTAATGAATAAATAGCATTGAAATCATGCTTTAAAAAAAGTAATCTATGGGCTTCCTTTCCCAGATGGCTGAATAGGAACAGCTCCAGTCTGCAGCTCCTAGCGTGATCGACACAGAAGATGGATGATTTCTTCATCTCCAACTGAGGTATCTGGCTCATCTCACTGGGACTGGTCGGACCGTGGGTACAGCCCATGGAGGGTGAGCAGAAGCAGGGCGGGGCATTGCCTCACCCGGAAAGTGCAAGGAGTTGGGGGATTTCCCTTTCCTAGACAAGTGAAGCCACGACAGACTATACTGGGAAAAACGGGACACTCCAGCCCAAATACTGTGCTTTTCCCAAGGTCTTAGCAACCAGCAGACAAGGAGATTCTCTCCCATGCCTGACTCGGTGAGTCCCATGACCACAGAGCCTTGCTCACTGCTAGTGCAGCAGTCTGAGATCGAACTGTGTGGTGGCAGCCTGGCTGGGGGAGGGGCGTCTGCAATTGCTGAGGCTTGAATAGGTAAACAAAATAGCCAGGAAGCTCAAACTGGGTGGAGCCCACCACAGCTCAGCAAGGCCTACTGCCTCTATAGATTCCACCTCTGTGGGCAGGGCATAGCTGAACAAAAGGCAGCAGACATAAACATCCCCATCTGACAGCTCTGAAGAGAGCAGTGGTTCTCCCAGTACGGCATTTGAGCTCTGAGAACAGACAGACTGCCTCCTCACATGGGTCCTTGACCCCTGTGTAGCCTAACTGGGAGACACCTCCCAGTAGGGGCTGACAGACACCTCATACAGGCAGGTGCTCCTCTGGGACGAAGCTTCCAGAGGAAGGATCAGGCAGCAATATTTGCTGCTCTGCAATATTTGCTGTTCTGCAACCTCTGCTGGTGATACCCAGGCAAACAGCGTCTGGAGTGGACCTCTAGCAAACTCCAACAGACCTGAAGCTGAGGGCCTTGACTGTTAGAAGGAGAACTAACAAACAGAAAGGAATAGCATGAACATCAACAAAAAGGACATCTACACCAAAATCCCATCTGTAGGTCTGTAGGTCACCAGCATCAAAGACAAAAGGTAGATAAAACCACAAAGATGGAGAGAAACCAGAGTGGAAAAGCTGAAAATTCTAAAAATCAGAGCATCTCTTCTCCTCCAAAGGATTTCAGCTCCTTGCCAGCAATGGAACACAGCTGGATGGAGAATGACTTTGATGAGTTGACAGAAGTAGGCTTCAGAAGGTCGGTAATAACAAACTTCTCCAAGGTAAAGGAGCATGTTCTAACCATCACAAGGAACCATCACAAGGAACCTATTATCTAACCTTGATAAAAGGTTAGATGAATGGCTAACTAGAATAAACAGTGTAGGGAAGACCTTAAATGACCTGATGGAGCTGAAAACCATGGCACGAGAACTTCGTGATGCACACACAAGCCTCAATAGCAGATTCAATCAAGTGGAAGAAAGGGTATCAGTGATTGAAAATCAAATTAATGCAATAAAGTGAGAAGACAAGTTTAGAGAAAAAAGAATAAAAAGAAATGAACAAAACCTCCAAGAAATATGGGACTATGTGAAAAGACCAAATCTATGTTGGATTGGAGTACCTGAAAGTGATGGGGAGAATGGAACCAAGTTGGAAAACACTCTTCAGGATATTATCCAGGAGAACTTCCCCAACCTAGCAAGGCAGGCCAACATTCAAATTCAGGAAATACAGAGAATACCACAAAGATACTCCTTGAGAAGAGCAATCCCAAGACACTTAATCGTCAGATTCACTAAGGTTGAAATGAAGGCAAAAATGTTAAGGGCAGCCAGAGAGAAAGGTCAGGTTACCTACAAAGGGAAGTCCATCAGACTAACAGCAGATCTCTCGACAGAAACCTTACAAGCCAGAAGAGAGTGGGGGCCAATATTCAACATTCTTCAGGAAAAGAATTTTTAACCCAGAATTTCATATCCAGCCAAACTAAGCTTCATAAGTGAAGCAGAAATAAAATCCTTTACAGACAAGCAAATGCTGACAGATTTTGTCACCACCAGGCCTGCCTTACAAGAGCTCCCGAAGGAAGCACTAAACATGGAAAGGAACAACCAGTACCAGCCACTGCAAAAACATGCCAAATTTTAAAGACCACCGATGCTACGAAGAAACTGCATCAACTAATGGGCAAGATAGCCAGCTAACATCATAATGACAGGATCAAATTCACACATAACAATATTAACCTTAAATGTAAATAGGCTAAATGCTCCAATTAAAAGGCACAGACTGGCAAATTGGATAAAGAGTCAAGACCCATCAGTGTGCTGTATTCAGGAGACCCATCTCTCATGCAGAGACACACATAGGCTCAAAATAAAGGGATGGAGGAAGATCTACCAAGCAAATGGAAAGCCAAAAAAAGCAGGGGTTGCAATACTAGTCTCTGATAAAACAGACTTTAAACCAACAAAGATCAAAAGAGATGAAGAGGGCCATTACATAATGGTAAAGGGATCAATTCAACAAGAAGAGCTAACTATCCTAAACATATATGCACCCAAAACAGGAGCACCCAGATTCATAAAGCAAGTCCTCAGAGATCTACAAAGAGACTTAGACTCCCACACAATAATAATGGGAGACTTTAACACCCCACTGTCAATATTAGACAGATCAATTAGACAGAAGATTAACAAGGATATCCAGGACTTGAACTCAGCTCTGCACCAAGCAGACCTAATAGACATCTATAGAACTCTCCATCCCACATTCTTCTCAGCACCACGTCACACTTGTTTTAAAATTGACCACATAATTGGAAGTAAAGCACTCCTCAGGAAATGTAAAAGAACCGAAATCACAACAAACTGTCTTTCAGACCACAGTGCAATCAAATTAGAATTCAGGATTAAGAAACTCACTCAAAACCACACAACTACATGGAAACTGAACAACCTGCTCCTGAATGACTACTGGGTACATAATGAAATGAAGGCAGAAATAAAGATGTTCTTTGAAACCAATGAGAACAAAGACACAATGTACCAGAATCTCTGGGACACATTTAAAGCAGTGTGTAGAGGGAAATTTATAGCACCATAAATGCCCACAAAAGAAAGCAGAAAAGTTCTAAAACTGACATCCTAACATCACAATTAAAATAATTAGAGAAGCAAGAGCAAATGAATTCAAAAGCTAGCAGAAGACAAGAAATAACTAAGATCAGAGCAGAACTGAAGGAGATAGAGACACAAAAAACCCTTAAAAAAATCAATGAATCCAGGAGCTTGTTTTTTTTTTTTTTGAAAAGATCAACAAAATTGATAGACAGCTAGCAAGACTAAAGAAGAAAAGAGAGAAGAATCAAATAGACGCAATAAAAAATGATAAAGGGGATATCACCACCAATCCCACAGAAATACACACTACCATCAGAGAATACTACAAACACCTCTAGGCAAATAAACTAGAAAATCTAGAAGAAATGGATAAATTCCTGGACACATACACCCTCCAAAGAATAAACCAGGAAGAAGTTGAATCTCTGAATAGACCAATAACAGGCTCTGAAATTGAGGCAATAATTAATAGCCTACCAACCAAAAAAAGTCCAGTACCAGATGGATTCACAGCCGAATCTACCAGAGGTACAAAGAAGAGCTGGTACTATTCCTTCTGAAACTATTCCAATCAATAGAAAAAGAGGGAATCCTCCCTAACTCATTTTATGAGGCCAGCATCAACCTGTTACCAAAACCTGGCAGAGACACAACAAAAAAAGAGAATTTTAGACCAATATCCGTGATGAACATCGATGCAAAAATCCTCAACAAAATACTGACAAACCAAATCCAGCAGCACATCAAAAATATCCACCATGATGAAGTCGGCTTCATCCATGGGTTGCAAGGCTGGTTCAACATACACAAATCAATAAACATAAACCATCACATAAACAGAACCAATGACAAAAACCACATGATTATCTCAGTAGATGCAGAAAAGTCCTTCCATAAAATTCAACACTCCTTAATGCTAAAAACTCTCAATAAACTAGGTATTGATGGAATGTATCTCAAAATAATAAGAGCTATTTATGACAAACCCACAGCCAACATCATACTGAATGGGCAAAATCTAGAAGCATTCCCTTTGAAAACCAGCACAAGACAAGGATTCCCTCTCTTACCACTCCTATTTAACATATTGTTGGAACTTCTGGCCAGGGCAATCAGGCAAGAGAAAGAAATAAAGGGTATTCAATTAGGAAGAGAGGAACTCAAATTGTCCCTGTTTGCAGATGACATGATTATATTTAGAAAACCACATTGTCTCAGCCCAAAATCTCCTTAAGCTGATAAGCAACTTCAGCAGAGTCTCAGGATACAAAATCAATGTGCAAAAATCACAAGCATTCCTATACACCAATAACAGACAGAGAGCCAAATCATGAGTGAACTCCCATTCACAACTGCTACAAAGAGAATAAAATACCTAGGAATCCAACTTACAAAGGATATGAAGGACCTCTTCAAGGAGAACTACAAACCACTGCTCAACGAAATAAAAGACACAAACAAATGAAAGAACATGCCATGCTCAAGGATAGGAAGAATCAATATTGTGAAAATGGCCATACTGCCCAAGGTAATTTATAGATTCAATGGCATCCCCATCAAGCTACCAATGACTTTCTTCACAGAACTGGAAAAAGCTACTTTAAAGTTCATGTGGAACCAAAAAAGAGCCAGCATAGCCAAGGCAATCCTAAGCAAAAAAAAAAAAAACAAAGCTGGAGGCATCACGCTACCTGACTTCAAACTATACTACAAGGCTACAGTAACCAAAACAGCATGGTACTGGTACCAAAACAGAGATACAGATCAATGGAACAGAAGAGAGGCCTCAGAAAGAATACCACACATCTACAACCATCTGATCTTTGACAAACCTGACAAAAATGAGCAATGGGGAAAGTATTCCCTATCTAATAAATGGTGCTGGGAAAACTCTCTAGCCATATATAGAAAGCTGAAGCTGGACCCCTTCCTTACACCTTATACAAAAATTAATTCAAGATGGATTAAAGACTTAAATGTTAGACCTAAAACCATAAAAACCCTAGAAGAAAACCTAGGCAATACCATTCAGGACATAGACATGGGCAAGTACTTCATTACTAAAACACCAAAAGCAATGGCAACAAAAGCCAATATAGACAGATGGGATCTAATTAAACTAAAGAGCTTCTGCACAGCAAAAGAACTACCATCAGAGTGAACAGGCAACCTACAGAATGGGAGAGAATTTTTGCAATCTATCCATCTGACAAAGGACTAATATCCAGAATCTACAAAGAACTTAAACAAATTTACAAGAAAAAGACAAACAACCCCATCAAAAAGTGGGCAAAGGATATGAACAGACACTTCTCAAAAGAAGACATTTATGCATCCAACAGACACATGAAAAATGCTCATCAGTGGTCATCAGAGAAATGCAAATCAAAACCACAATGAGATACCATCTCACACTCGCTAGTTAGAATGGCGATCATTAAAAAGTCAGGAAACAACAGATGCTGGAGTGGATTTGGAGAAATAGGAATGCTTTTAAACTGTTAGTGGGAGTGTAAATTTGTTCAACCATTGTGGAAGACAGTGTGGCGATTCCTCAAGGATCTAGAAATAGAAATACCATTTGAGGCTGGGCGCAGTGGCTCACGCCTGTAATCCCAGCACTTTGGGAGGCTGAGGCAGGTGGATCACAAGGTCAGGAGATTGAGACCATCCTGGCTAACACGGTGAAACCCCATCTCTACTAAAAATACAAAAAATTAGCCAGGCCTGGTGGTGGGCACCTGTAGTCACAGCTACTCAGGAGGCTGAGGCAGGAGAATGGCGTGAACCCAAGAGGCGGAGCTTGCAGTAAGCCGAGATTGCACCAGTGCACTCCAGCCTGGGTAACAGAGCGAGACTCCATCTCAAAAAAAAAAAAAAAATACCATTTGACCCAGCAATCCCATTACTGGGTATATACCCAAAGGATTATAAATCATGGTACTATAAAGACACATGCACACATATGTTTATTGCGCCACTATTCACAATAGCAAAGACTTGGAACCAACCCAAATGTCCGTCAATGATAGACTGGATTAAGAAAATGTGGCACATATACATCATGGAATACTGTGCAGCCATAAAAAAGGATGAGTGCATGTCCTTTGCAGGGACATGGATGAAGCTGGAAACCATCATTCTCAGCAAACTATCACAAGGACAGAAAACCAAACACCACATATTCTCACTCATAGGTGGGAGGTGAACAATGAGAACACTTGGACACAGGGTGGGGAACATCACACACCGGGGCCTGTCGTGGGGTTGGGGGAGTGGGGAGGGATAGCATTAGGATAAATACCTAATGTAAATGATGAGTTGATGAGTGAAGCAAACCAACATGGGACATGCAAACCGATGTAACAAACCTGCATGTTGTGCACATGTACCCTAGAACTTATTTTTTAAAAAAAGTAATGCGTAGTTCTGTGCTTATGTAGATTGGTGTATGAAAAAGGAGTGCTGTCTGTTTTTGTTCAAGTTAGATCCAAACAGGGGAAAGTAGAGGTAAAGAGAGCATGAATAATAGTAGCAGTCATATTTCAATTGATGGAGGCTAGGATAAGAAAGTAATATACTGGCAGGGCGCGGTGGCTCACGCTTGTAATCCCAGCACTTTGGGAGGCCGAGGCGGGTGGATCACGAGGTCAGGAGATCGAGACCACGGTGAAACCCCGTCTCTACTAAAAAAAAAATACAAAAAAATTAGCCGGGCGTGGTGGCGGGCGCTTGTAGTCCCAGCTACTCGGAGAGGCTGAGGCAGGAGAATGGCGTGAACCCGGGAGGCGGAGCTTGCAGTGAGCCGAGATTGCGCCACTGCACTCCAGCCTGGGCGACAGAGCGAGACTCCGTCTCAAAAAAAAAAAAAAAAAAAAAAGAAAGTAATATACTTGCTAGCCTGAAATTATTTCTGACTCTAGTTACATAGGTAGCTTGGGTAGCCACTATAATACTATGGAAAGCAACTGCCCCTTTTAGAAACAAATCGTATTCTTGTCCTTTTAGTTTTTACCTGTTATAAATTCTTACATATTAAATCCTGCAGCAAAATGTCTTTCTCTCATCAGTATATATTCTCTCTTGGCTATATGACTTTCCCACTCCAAACTATGCAAACTGACTTTGTGAACACATTTTGGCAAGAAAAATCTGATGGTTCCAGTGCAATTATACTGTTGCGTTGAGAAGAGATTACTCAAGTTCCCTAGCCAACAGTTCGTAGCCTATCAAAATATGTCAAATTCAGGAAAACATTGAACAGATTTGCTTTTATTCCTATGAAAAGAACATTTTTGGTCATGAAGAGCCTACTAATCTAGGAAAGAAAGTCATGTCCTAGTTGTGAAATGTATTAGCCACAAGACCTTGATTAAATTACATAACATCTCTGAGCTATAATTTCTACATCCCAAAAATGGAGGGTTGTAAGAGATCACCTCTGAGGCCCTGTCTCCCTCCCTAGCACCTAGAAAACTACCTGTACATAGAGTGTTGTGAGTTATGATACATGATGCTGAGAAACTATGATCTTCTTTCTTCTGCATTTCCATAGAATATCAGCTCCTAGCACATAAGTGGAGCTTAATATCTGTTTATTCAAAAGAAAATTTTTTTCTAATAGGAAAAATATAATATGCAATAAAATGTTATGATAATGTAGTTCAAATTGTGGGTAAAATTTTTTAAAATATATTATTAAAAAAGAATAAATAGCTCTAAGAAAATCAACAACCGTGACTTTCCCTTTCCCGACTTTCTTTTGAGAGCCCAGGAGTATGGTTCTTGGTTCACTTCCTTCATGAAAAGATTTTTTCATGTTCAGTGACAGCACAGAGGAGCACCCCAAGAGAGCTCAAATCTGAAGATCTCTGGATATGTTTTTTGACACAGAAATCAGTGAAGTGAGGTCTCGGGCCACTCAATGTTTTCAGAGTCAATAATACGAATGTCAAATCAATAAAGAAGCACTCGCACCAGCAGTACAAGAAAAAGACAACATTTATGATGTACTATTTTCCTCCAGAAAAGAAAATCCCGTGGCACTGGGACAGACATCTACTCTTCAGCCCAACCAGAAAACTTCAGAGCCCTTCCGGTGTACACGGAGTACACAGAATTTCCTTGAGGGTTGTGACCAGAATCACTCATATACAGCCGCCCTGTGAACATGAAATTTTCTCTATATGTCTTAATTTCTTCGTATAACATATGAAAGTTTCATTGACGTCAATCTGTTACACAAAAAATTTCCCTAATCATGGCCTTCAGACTGGCAGACATAAATCAGGTAGAATCTGTGGGGACATCAGCACAAAACCATTAATCTTGCTGGAAGAAAGAACTCCCTATGCAAGCTCTGTAGTTGAAGCATGTCACCCTTATGAAAGAAGAGCACATTTTTTTTGAATAAACTCCATTTCTCTGCATCCAACTACTGCTTATCTTTCAAGGTCTAGCTCTTCAGTCACGCCACCTTTCCCTTCCATGAAGCCTGAGCTAACGTTCCAGCTGAAAGGGAGTTTTCTCCCCTCTTGGAACTGTATCTGTTTCTCTCTTGTGACCTTGATAATTCCTTTCCTCCATTACATGCACCTGGAACTGTGTTTACATTCGTCCATTAGACTGAGGAGCAGGCACCACTGTGACTATCATTAGCCTCCCCAGAGAAGCCCTTTTCCTGCCAAACAAATGTTGGGCAAATCATAAATAGTAAAAATAAAAAGTTGTGGTAGAATAAGTGAATGAGTGAAGCATTAACCTAATATTTCAAAATTAAGCATCACCTTCACATTTGAGTTAACTATTTGATTCAGCTTCAGGAACTAATTTTCACAAAAGCCCTGTGGCTCAGTAGATGGAGTCAGGTATGGAAGTTGGGAGATAATTCTTTCTGCTCAATTACTAATGACCCCTGGAGAAAATGCCCTACTTATCGTATTTTTTGTGGAACAGTACAACGGAAAGGGTTCATGAAGGTCTTTTAGTCCATTTCCTGAGACACACAGATGAAGAGGCACTTGTGTAGGTTGGCACTGTACATTAAGGGTCAGAGCAGAGCTGGGACCTGCTTCCTGAACATAACCTATGTGATACAAGTCAGAAGAGTGGTACCTTGATTGGGGATTGGCTAGGAAGAGGTGCAAAAAAAAAAAACTCTCTTGTATGACAGAAATATTCTCTATCTTGATCCAAATGGTGGCTACTGGAATGTACACATATGTAAAAATCTACCCAGTTATATATTTAAGATGTGTACATTTTACTAAATGTGACACTGTACCTTAGAAAAAACGAAATGTGATATTTTAATGAAACTGTTTTGCACCCTATGCATTATTTAACTTTTTATTTCTTACATCTGTAATTTTTCTGATTATGAAACATATGTATTTTGTAAAGTACCCCAACATACCAGAAATGTAAAAACCCAGAAAATGAATATCGTTCAAAACACCATTTCCCAGAGAGAAAATATTGTTAAAAATTTATCATACCTAGGTTGTATTTTTCGATGAAAAAGTGGCCGCTTTGAGGGTGTAGAACCGCTAGTGTTGTCACCTGGCCCATAATCTCCAGGAACACTGTGAACCCTGGGAGAAGCTGTGCCATGCTGCTGGCAAGGAGCTGTCCTCTGCTTCTGAAGCCATCAGGTCTCCTTTGGGTCCTGGACAAGTTTTGGTGTTCTCCATTTTTTACATTTTCTCAGACTCCAGAGATTTGGGCTTATTTACCAGTGGACCTTCTCTCTTGTGCCCAATCCTTGAACTCACTTTAGAATAGTATTAAAATTTCACCACTTCTTCCATTATTGAAGATCCTAAAACAGATTCATGTTACTGCTGTTTCACAGATTTGTTGCTAAGCAGTATAGACGGGTGAACAAAACGTGAACACAAGTAACCAACCCAGGGAACTGACAAAGTCTATAAGCTGTGAACACAGGTCTCCTAACACTTCTCCCTGGTAACACAGATTTAGCAAGGTTTTAAATTTCCTTACACTACCATCCATAATAGCAGAGGATAAGCACTTTGGTTTCCTTTGAAGTCTCATACGTTGGATAGGGAGGTAAGGAGGAGAGAAATTAACTTTGTCTGCTCTTCCTCTTCCCTTCTCTTCCCTCCCTGAACAATTCAGTCCTGAAGTCATTAGGTGGAATTGAGCAAGGTAGATCAGAGCCTGGAGCATCCGTTTGCCAGAAAACTAAGGAAGTGCTTGAAGAATGAAAGGGCATATCAAAAGGACACAGAGCATCAAAATACATGAGGACAGGAAAGAATGATAACCCAATAAACACAGGAAAATATGAGTCAATTTATAAATAAACTAAAAGTATGGAAACAGCAGGATATTTAAATAGTTTCAAAGTACCTCTCCAAAAAATAACTGTTAATTAAAAAGGGAAAAAGAGTAACCTTACCATGGATAAGGCAGACTTTAATGGAGCAATCAAAGTGAACATTATCAATAATGGAACAAACTGAAAATCATACGCCACCTGATCAGATGCGTTGAGAAATACACAGCATCACTTCTGGGATATTCGTGCTAGAGGTAAATAATCTAGATTTTATTGTAAGGGAACATCAGAAAACCTAAACTGAGGGATATTCTACAAAGTAGCCTTTAATCTTCAAAAAAGTCAAGGCCATGAAAATGTTCCAGATAGAAATAAAGAGACATGCATGGTGCAATTCTGAACTGCATCCTTTTGCTATAAAGGACATTATTGTGATAATTCCTGAAGTTGGAATGGAGCCTGAGGATGAAATGATGGCAATTTATCAGTATTGATTCCCTGATTTTAATATTTGTAGTGTAGTCATAGAGGATAAATTTCTTTTTTTTTTTTTGAAATATGATGCATTGATTTATTTTGGTCTTCAGATGTATCATTTCAGCAAGTTAGTCACAAATGGTTCTGAGGGAGTGCAGTTTTTATACTGTATTTGCAGTTCTTCTGTAAGTTTGAGATTATTTAAAGATTTTAAAAATCCTACTCCAATGCAATGATTTAAAGAGTTGCTTCAGATAATGTTTTAGTTTAAGCGAAAATCGTCTGCTTGACCCTCCCTTCTGAAGGAAGAGGCTTATGCGACACCACGATTTTGAGAAAGGCAGGAGAATGATCAGATTTACTTTACTTCCTTGTACCATCTGCTGGTTCTTCTGGTCTCTGAGGAATTGTCTGTTCTCACTGGTTGGGGCTGTGTACTGTCATCTGATCTCTCTCTCTTGGGTTGATCACAGCCTGGTGATGCTCCCTGGCTGCCTCCGCAGAAATATTCTCAGTAGCATTTTAGACCCTTGAGTCTCTGCCATGTCCTCTGTGTGGCACCCTGACACAAGCAGTTCAGCCCCAGCCTCTACTGTGGGGTTTCCTCTTCCATTGCTATAGGGCTCTGTGGCAAGCCATCTGCATCTCAAGTCAGTTATTTCTGAGACCTCCCACTAAGAGGCAGTACAAGTGTGTGTCTATATGAGCCACTGGCCCCATGAGGCTAAGGGCTTCGTTCTTCAGATCAGTTCAAAGTGCTTAGATTTTAGGTAGAAATAAGGTGGGGTATTCTAAATGACGACTTGGAGATGCTTAGGAATACTAAATTTCAAGTCTTCTTTCTATCTAATTGTGTTGACAAATTTATTCTGATATGGTTGGTATGGGGAATTCAGCCCAGCAGGAGAATTCTTTTCATAGCATAGAATGGGAATCAAGCTGTGTTTGCTCTGCTCTTGGCTCCACCACAGCTTATCGAAAACACCTCGTTCTCCGCAGCCTGAAGCCCAGAGCTAAGAAGTCAGGACACTGGGCCTTCTCACAGCCCCAACAACTTCTCTGCCCCTGACACCTTTCTTCTACCTCTATTCCCCTGGGCTGGAAAAAACAAACTTTCCTCCAGGTCACATCTTCCTACCTTCCCACTGCTGCCACGAGCCTGAATCCTCATGGTGGGCCAGAGTCTTCATCCATGCGAGAGACACTCCCAGGCCTGGTTATCAAGCCTTGCATCTTGGTATAGAGCTCAACTTCCTGTCCTAAGGCAACAAGTTGCACCTTGATCTAAAATGTTAGTTAACATACCCAAGCTTTGGCTTTCCTATTGGTTAAATGGGAATATTACAGATAAATATCTAAATTTACAATATATCTTTCTTGATAGTCTCTTATTAAAAGGGGTAATTAACTAGAATAGACATTCGAATGATGCAGCATAACTCACTAGAAAGAAACCAGAACTGGGCAATGTAAGAGTGGAGTCCAGTCCCCTCACTGTCACTAATAAGCTTTATGACTTTAGACAGTTTGCTTTCTGGGCCTTAGTTTCATCATGTGTCAAATGAAAATAATAATATCTGTCTATATCTATAAGGATACAACAGCACTAAGAGTTTTAAATGAAATTTGAATCTAAAAAAATTATGTAGTTGCTACATAAATGTAACATTATTAAATTTACCAGGTTTTTCTATATCATCCTTACAGTCTATGCATAAGAACATTTTGTCTGTTGAGGACAATTAAAAATAGGTCCATATAAGACATGATTAAAGCTCCTGGGATAAACTCAGTCCCTTAATGAAATCTGCTCTAGAGCACAGAGTGTAAGAGCATTATTCCAACTGACGATTTTAATGCCCACGTAAATGAAGAAAGGACGGTCTATAAAAGTAACTAGCAAAATGTTGAGGTGGTGGTGTATGTTGGGAGGGGAGGAGGCAATGGAAGTAACCCTTACAGAGAATTTTAAAACCAAGCAGAAGTTGATCTACTTTTCATTATTACCATGTGCTGGTGATTGTAACCCATGTCAGTGATAAGACACATTACATTCCACTTCCGACAGACTACAGCTCTGCCCTCTCCTTGTCTTCTCACTATCTTAAGGAACAGGGACAACTTTGTTCCTGCAATGAGAATCCACAGGCTATAGGATATAGCTCTTCTTTATACCCCCCAACGCACCGTTAAGCAATGCCAATTGACTTTTCTGACCCAAGATCCAAAGGATCTTATAAGACTTCTGACAGAAGATATTCAGCAAAAGTTGGTGCTCTGTCATGCTGACTTGCAGCATAATAAAAAAAGATAAAATCAAAAGAGGCAAATGTCTCTTGAAAATGTGAAGAACCAGTTTTGACTGAGGATAAAATTATACAAAAGTCCTCTTATGTGGGTGACCATATTTGTCTATGACTTGCTTTTGCTTCATATTTTAGTTTTGAAATATTTTCTTTCATTGCATCTCACTAAGGAAACTATTCTTTTTGACTCCCCACAGTTAAACCAGCCTATGAATCACTTATAACTTGCCATTAACAGCCAAGTTCTAATTGTTATATCTAGATATAATCTCCATGTCTTTTTCAGTCACAGATTATAAGTTTTTTTTAACTGCTCTGAGGTTTCTTTTAAATCTCCAGAATCTGTAAAATTTAAGTACAGAATCTAAACCTAAAATTGAACACTTTATTATTGGAAGTAATTAATAACTAGATGTTTTTAAAGTATTAAAAGGAATGACATGTATTTGCAAGCTTACTGGGGTTTTGTTTTTATTTCAGTTACCATATGTTTTAGTTTGAGAACTTGTTCACTCATTATGTCCATCTTTCCTTTTAAATCTATAAATATGTATAAGAGCTATTTTAAGCACTCACCTGCTAATTCCAGGTCATCCCAGGGTCTGCTCCTATTGACTCATGGCCACCCACATTTAGTGGCGCTTCATGTCATATGCAAGGAAAAGGGAGAAAAGATGGGAAACTAGAAGGACACATCAGTGGTGGTCAAACAGCAGGCTCGGGAGATGAAGAGTGTTGGAGGAGGAAGAAGCATAGTTATGAGGTCATATCTTTTGGCTTATTTTCTTAAGATAAATATCCAGTAATTTTAAAATTGCATTCTGGATATTTGAAATGCTCCAACTCTTGAGAGTCTGAATATTTTTCTTCCTGCAAGAAATGTGAAATTTTATTATGGCCGGCAGTAATTTGCTGGCAGATAGGCCGGATCCCTCTGAAGCTTGTTTGTAAGCTTTGTTAGGTAGGGTCCAGTGGAGCCCTTAGTCTAAGGCTAGAGTCTTTTGGGGGTCTTGGTAGAAGGTCTACCGTGTTCAGCAAGGTCTTCTGAGTCTGGATGGTCTGAATTTGATGGCTCCCGGCACACCGTGGAACCTTCAGACCCTCCCTTGAGGATTTCACTTGGTTGCATATATGACAGTCCAGAAGCTCTTTTCTGCCAGGTCTCACTGAGTCTCTCCTGTGCATACGTGACATTGCATTTGGCCCAAGACAAGAGGACCTCTATGTAGATTTCCAAGCACCTGCTCTGTGCCCTCCTCCTTTCAAAGATCATGCTCCCCAAGGCCCAGCCGGCTCAGCACCCCCAGACTCTGATCTCTGTTCCTCTCCTGAAGCTGCTGTGCTTGAGCTCCACTTCCCTTCAGCTTACCAAGCAGTGCCCCAGGCTAAAGGCCAATCAACCCAGACCTCAATGCGTTTTTCTTCTTTTAGGAATATGTCTGATGTCCAACATCTAAACACAGCTACTTCATATATTATGCCCATTCTTATATTTTTTTAAGCATGAGTCTAGACCTGTCACTATAGGAAACCCGAGATTAGTTTTCTTGCTTTTATTCCACTGTTTTCAATGTATTCATAATTTTCAAGATATTTCATATTGATCTTTTAAAAAGTATTATCGTGGCATTGTTTTCACAAGTGTGTTCTGTTAAAAAGGAAAATGGCTCTGTTATAAAATAAATGCATTTTTCTTGACAGCAGGACACCTCAGTGCCATTAAAAGCTGATATGGGTTGTAAATTTTCAAGGGACTATATTATCTGCATTTTTCAAATTCATTCGACCACAGAATCCATTTTTAATAGATTGTCTTGTGGGAGTAATAGAAAATGGATTACTTTTTTGGAAAATGGTGCTCTGTGGATGCTATTTATTAATTTTATTAAAAATTTATATGCCTAATTAAAAAGCAAACACGGTTACAACCACCTTTTAAATTAATTTTTAGATGGAAAATAAGCTTTGCTTCTCCTTCTTCTCTCTATTACTCCTCCACTCAAAATCATTCCAGGAAGTTCTTGAGACACATATGGAGATTTCTAACTGTATAGACATATGTTCCCAATGGTGACTTTGCACTTGAGCCCTGTAAACATTTTGCATATCATGGAATAACAGGAGAGTTTTACAGGGAGAAGTGCACTTTAACACTATGGAAACATGTATTTCATTTTGACATTTTTTTCCTAAAGAAAAGGACATTTTTTAGGTACGATAAAATAAAGTCAGCATTTTTCATTCTGTGAAGTTGTCAGCTTCTCATGCTGTTTGATAAATGAGGTGTCACTAAGGATGTGAGAATGATGAGCTTTTAACAGCAGCAGCAGGGGCTACAGCAGCTGGATCTCTTCTTTACCATTAATAATTAAATTATTTCAAGTCGTTTTACAGAGCAATCCTCCTCCTCCAGCACACTCACACAAAGCTCTGGGTACAGCTGATTGGGAGGTGTCTCCTCACTGCCATGTCTAGGAATTGCACAGAGACAGCAGAGAGGTAGCAGACACGAGGATGCCTGACTGAGTGACATTCAAAGACCCAGGCACAATGTATTTCTTCACTTACCTCTGCCAAGCAGCTCCTCTTTCTGGACCTCAGTTGCTCTAACAGGAAAATGAATTCTTTAAACTAGATAATTTTAGAGTTTCTTTTTAGCGCTTATATTCTGCAAACCTCATTTAATAACACTACATTGACTAAACAGTGATGAGAATATCATGTCTATAAAACACTGCCTCTCTGGTTGGTAGTAGGAGAGAAACGTCCTAAAAAACAATGGAAAATACAGCTGTCAAGCAATTTGTAGTTTCATTTTAACTTTACACCTGTAAACAGAAAAATTCTTACCCTTCAAGTTTGGCCTTCAAGACTTAAATAATTCCTGTAATCACAATGAATTTGTCATCTGTCAAAACTAAACATTTTAGTTCTTGTCAAGCGACAAAGGTGATGACTTTTCTCCTGAAACTTTATTCTGACTTTGCTTCTTACGGATAGCAGAAGATTACAAGGCAGGAGAGAGATTTTTCCCCAAAGATACAATGGAATTTTGCAGAGAAGCAGAACAAAAGGGGTTTAAATCTCTAAATGAAACTAGAAGAAAAAAAATTAAGTCATTCTGATTTCAGTTGCTAACAAAGGCAGAGAAAGGAAAATCCACTTGCTATGTTACTTCTCCGTAAGCCAAGCTCAGCACAAAGTGAAAAAGGATTTTCTGATACAGCTTTACATTATCTTTAATTGAATTATTGGTTTAGATTTTAGCAGAAGCGAAGAATAAAAAAATCAAAGCCTTCGTTTTCCTGGGAGCCTCAAATGCACCTGTGCTATATCTAGCTGTATAAGTGATATGTATGGACACTCATAGGGATGCCTGTGTTCTCCTTCCTGGGGGCCAGGTGAACCTGGAGAATTGTGGGATGTAGCTCCCGTAGCTGTGCTACCTTAAGCAATCATTCATCTAGAGCTCTGGAGAGTAGTTCCAGAAGGTGGTCCAGACCAAGCTGGGGCTTACAGGTAGAGACACAGCAGAAGGGCCAGGCCTGAGGGGCAAGGAGACTTGAGATTTAAATGGAAGGTGAGGAATGGATTGGAAAGTGGAACATGAGGTAGGTCAGGGCAAGTGTTTCAGAAAAAATCATGAGCAAGATTCAGAGACCTGATGTCCCCCTTTATATATGGGGCTTAGATGGAACCCAACCAGCATTTCTTTCAGGCATTATCCACTTAATTCTCAGCCTTAGAAGGGGAGGCAGAGATGTGTTTTCCCCTTGTTGGGTGATTGGTTTCAGCTTTCTCATTTTGGAAACTTCAAGAGCACAGTAACTAAGCACATGGACTTTAGCAGAGACGGCACTTACTAACTGTATGATTTGGTGCTGTATTAGTCAGGGTTCTTTAGAGGGACAGAACTAATAGGATAGATGTCTATTGAAGGGGAATTTATTAAGGAGTGCTGACTCAGACAATCACAAGGTGAAGTCCCACAATAGGCTGTCTGCAAGCTGAGGAGCAAGGAAGTCCGTCCAAGTCCCAAAACCTCAAAAGTAGGGAAGCCGACAGTGCGGCCTTCAGCCTGTGGCCTAAGGCCCGAGAGCCCTTGGCAAACCACTAGTGTACGTCCGAGAATCCAAAATCTGAAGAACTTGGAGTCTGATGTTCAAGGGCAGAAGTATCCCGCATGGGAGAAAGATGAAGGCTGGAAGACTCAGCAAATCTGCTCTTCCATCTTCTCCTGCCTGCTTTATTCTAGTGGTGCTGGCAGCTGATTAGATGGTGCCCACCCAGACTGAGGGTGGGTCTGCCTCTCCCAGTCCACTGACTCAGATGTTAATCTCTTTTGTCAACACCCTCACAGACACACCCAGGAATAATATATTGCATCTTTCAATCCAATCCAGTTGACACTGAATATTAACCATTATAGGGGCCAATAGTGATTTGGGATAAGTTACTTAATTTGTCTGAATTTCCATTTCTTCCTCTGCAAAATGAGGGTAACAAATTTAATAAAAACAATATAGGTGAGAAGAATAATCTTAACCTTAGGATGCTGATGAGTATTAATATAAGTAAAGCACTTACTACCTGGCACATCCAAATTAAGTATTAGAACGATTACAGTTACATTCTATTACCCTCTAGTTTGGGCTACTTCCAGTACTAAAATATAAGCTCCATGAGAGCATGGATCCTTCGGGTTCACAATTGTATTTCAAACCTAGCAGAGAGCCTGGCACATGGTAGGAACTTTGCAAATATTTGTTGAATGAAGTAATGAATAAACAAATGAAAGAAACTGGCCAGTACTCCTGGACAGCTTGCCAAGATATCTGTGAGGGAGGGTGATGCCACCACCAAAGCACTAGGGCACCCCAAGGTGCAAACCTCTGACCCTGCCTGGTTTGGCCAGAGACTCCCACACGTACCTGAAACGTCCTTTTGTATGGTAAATTATGTTTTCTTTTTATTACTGTTTCCAGTACTTTGATCCAAGTCTCTTTTACATGTGTGCAAGAATATAAGATGCATCTCATTTTAGTATTTTCACATAATTTTTTTTATACTTTAAGTTCTGGGGTACATGTGCAGAACATGCAGGTTTGTTACATAGGTATACACGTGCCATGGTGCTTTGCTGCACCCATCAACTCGTCATCTACATTAAATATTTCTCCTAATGCTATCCCTTCCCTAGCCCCTCACCCCCTGACAGGGCCTGGTATGTGATGTTCCCCTCCCTGTGTCCATGTGTTCTCATTGTTCAACTCCCACTTATGAGTGAGGACATGTGGTGTTTGGTTTTCTATTCCTGTGTTAGTTTGCTGAGAATGATGGTTTCCGGCTTCACCCATGTCCCTGCAAAGGACACGAACTCATTCTTTTTTCTGGCTGCATAGTATTCCATGGTGTGTATGTGCCACATTTTCTTTATCTGATCTATCACTGATGGGCATTTGGGTTGGTTCCAAGTCTTTGCTATGGTGAACAGTGCTGCAATAAACATACATGTGCATGTGTCTTTATAGTAGCATGATTTATAATCCTTTGGGTATATACCCAGTAATGGGCTTGCTGGGTCAAATGGTACTTCTGGTTCTAGATCCTTGAGGAATCACCACACTGTCTTGCACAATGGTTGAACTGATTTACACTCCCACCAACAGTGTAAAAGTGTTCCTATTCCTCCACATCCTCTCCAGCAACTGTTGTTTCCTGACTTTTTATTAGTGATAGACATTCTAACTGGCATGAGATGGTATCTCATTGTGGTTTTGATTTACATCTCTCTAATGTCCAGTGATAATGAGCTTTTTTTCATATGCTTTTTGGCCACATAAATGTCTTCTTTGAGAAGTGTCTGTTCATATCCTTTGCCTGCTTTTTGATGGGGTTGGTTTTTTTTCTTGTAAATTTATTTAAGTTCTTTGTAGATTCTGGATATTAGCCCTCTGTCAGGTGGATAGATTGCAAAAATTTTCTCCCATTCTGTAGGTTGTGTGTTCACTCTGATGATAGTTTCTTTTGCTGTGCAGAAGCTCTTTAGTTTAATTAGATCCCATTTGTCAATTCTGGCTGTTGTTGCCATTGCTTTTGGTGTTTTAGTCATGAAGTCTTTGCCCATGTCTATGTCCTGAATGGTATTGCCCAGGTTTTCTTCTAGGGTTTTTATGGTTTTAGGTCTTATGTTTAAATCTTTAATCCATCTTGAGTTAATTTTTGTATAAGGTGTAAGGAAGGGATCCAGTTTCAGTTTTCTGCATATGGCTAGCCAGTTTTCCCAGCATCATTTATTAAATAGGAAATCCTTTCGCCATTTCTTGTTTTTGTCAGATTTGTCAAAGATCAAATGGTTGTAGATGTGTGGTGTTATTTGTGAGACCTCTATTCTGTTTCATTGGTCTATATATCTGTTTTGGTACCAGTACCATACTGTTTTGGTTACTGTAGCCTTGTACTAGAGTTTGAAGTGAGGTAGCGTGATGCCTCCAGCTTTGTTCTTTTGGCTTAGGATTGACTTGGCTTTATGGGCTCCTTTTTGGTTCCATATGAAATTTAAAGTAGTTTTTTCTAATTCTAAGTCAATGGTAGCTTGAAGGGGATAGCACTGAATTTATAAATTACTTTAAGCCGTATGGCCATTTTCATGATATTAATTCTTCCTACCCATGAGCATGGAATGTTCTTCCATTTGTTTGTATCCTCTTTTATTTCATTGAGCAGTGGTTTGTAGTTCTCCTTGAAGAGGTCCTTCACATCCCTTGTAAGTTGTATTCCTAGGTATTTGATTATCTTTGTAGCAATTGTGAATGGGAGTTCACTCATGATTTGGCTCTGTTTGTGTGTTATTGGTGTATAGGAATGCCTGTGATTTTTGCATATTGATTTTGTATCCTGAGACTTTGCTGAAGTTGCTTATCAGCTTAAGGAGATTTTAGGCTGAGATGATGGGGTTTTCTAAATATACAATCACGTCATCTGCAAACAGGGACAATTTGACTTCCTCCTTCCTATTTGAATACCCTTCATTTCTTTCTCTTGCCTGATTGCCCTGGCCAGAACTTCCAATACTATGTTGAATAGGAGTGATGAGAGAGGGCATCCTTGTCTTGTGCCGATTTTCAAAGGGTATGCTTCCAGCTTTCTCCCATTCAGCATGATATTGGCTGTGGGTTTGTCATAAATAGTTTTTATTATTTTGAGATGCAGTCCACCAATGCCTAGTTTATTGAGGGTTTTTAGCATGAAGGGGTGTTGAATTTTATGGAAGGTCTTTTCTGCATCTATTGAGATAATCATGTGGTTTTTGTCATTGGTTCTGTTTATGTGACAGATTACATTTATTGATTTGAGTATGTTGAACCAGCCTTGTATCCCAGGGATGAAGTCGACTTCATCATGGTGGATAAGCTTTTTAATGTGCTGCTGGATTCGGTTTGCCAGTATTTTATTGAGGATTTTCTCATCGATGTTTATCAGGGATATTGCCCTGAAATTTTCTTTCTTTGTTGTGTCTCTGCCAGCTTTTGGTATCAGAATGATGCTGGTCTCATAAAATGAGTTATGGAAGAGTCCCTCTTTTTCTATTGATTGAAATAGTTTCAGAAGGAATGGCACCAGCTCCTCTTTGTATCTCTGGTAGAATTCAGCTGTGAATCTGTCTGGTCCTGGGCTTTTTTTGGTTTGAAGGCTATTAATTACTTCCTCAATGTCAGAAATTGTTATTGGTCTATTCAGGGATTTGACTTCTTCCTGGTTTATTCTTGGGAGGGTGTATGTGTCCAGGAATTTATCCATTTCTTCTAGATTTTCTAGTTTATTTGCCTAGAGGTGTTTATAGTATTCTCTGATGGTAGTTTGTATTTCTGCTGGATCAGTGATGATATCCCGTTTATCATTTTTTTATTGTGTCTATTTGATGCTTCTCTCTTTTCTTCTTTATTAGTCTGGGTAGTGGTCTATTTTATTAATCTTTTCAAAAAACCACCTCCTGAATTCATTGATTTTTTGAAGGTTGTTTCGTGTCTCTCTCTCCTTCAGTTCTGCTCTGATCTTAGTTATTTCTTGTGCTCTGCCAGCTTTTGAATTTGTTTGCTCTTGCTTCTCTAGCTCTTTTTATTGTGATGTTAGGGTGTCGATTTTAGATCTTTCCTGTTTTCTCCTGTGGGCATTTAGTGCTATAAATTTCTCTCTTAACACTGCTTTCGCTGAATCCCAGAGATTCTGGTACGTTGTGTCTTTGTTCTCATTGGTTTCAAAGAACTTCTCTATTTCTGCCTTAATTTTGTTATTTACCCTATAGTCATTCAGGAGCAGGTTGTTCAGTTTCCATGTAGTTGTGCCGTTTTGAGTGAGTTTCTTAATCTCGAGTTCTAATTTGATTGCACTGTGGTCTGAGACACTGTTTCTTATTATTTCCATTCTTTTGCGTTCGCTGAGGAGTGTTTTGCTTCCAATTATGTGGTCAATTTTAGAATAAGTGTGATGTGGTGCTGAGAAGAATGTATATTCTGTTGATTTGGGGTGGAGAGTTCTGTAGATGTCTATTAGTTCTGCTTGGTCCAGAGCTGAGTTCATGTCCTGAATATCCTTGTTAATTTTCAGTCTTGTTGATTTGTCTAATATTGACAGTGGAGTATTAAAGTCTCCCACTATTATTGTGTGGGAGTCTGAGTCTCTTTTTAGGTCTCTAAGAACTTGCTTTATGAATCTGGGTGCTCCTGTATTGGGTGCATATATATTTAGGATAGTTAGCTCTTCTTATTGCATTGATTCCTTTACCATTATGTATACCCTTCTTTGTCTTTTATGATCTTTGTTGGTTTAAAGTCTGTTTTATCAGAGATTAGGGTTGCCACCCCTACTTTTTTTTGTTTTCCTTTTGCTTGATAAATTTTCCTCCATACCTTTATTTTGAGCCTATGTGTGTCTTTGCATGTGAGATGGGTCTCCTGAATACAGCACACCGATGGGTCTTGACTCTATCCAGTTTGCCAGTCTGTGTCTTTTAATTGGGGCATTTAGCCCATTTACATTTAAGGTTAATATTGTTATGTGTGAATTTGATCTTGTCATTTTGATTCTAGCTGGTTATTTTGTCTGTTAATTGATGCAGTTTCCTCATAGTGTCAATGGTCTTTACAATTTGGTATGTTATTGCAGTGGTGGGTACTTTTATTTTCTTTCCATATTTAGTGCTTCCTTCAGGAGCTCTTGTAAGGCATCCCTGGTGGTGACAAAATCTCTCAGCATTTGCTTGTCTGTAAAGGATTTTATTTCTCCTTCACTTATGAAGCTTAATGTGGCTGGATATGAAATTGTGGGTTGGAAATTCTTTTCTTTCACATGAACATTTTTAAATTCATGGGGCTGGCCTGATACAGTAATAATGTCACTTTGTCCTATCTCCCATGTTATTCCCCAAAGACAGCAATGACAGAAGGCATTTCATTTCATCTGCTCTTCTACAGTAGATAGCATATGCACACAGACAATACATTATTCCAACACAAATTTTCCGTACTGAGTGTAGTCTCACAAAAATGTCATTTAAATGCCTTGCCATGGAATTACTGACAAATTTTAATATAATGTATCTCTTGTGGGGCTTCATGTCATATGAAAGGAAAAGACAGAAGGTATGGGAAACTAGAAGGAGACACATCAGTTGTGATCATACAGCAGGCTCAAGAGTTAAAGCGTCTTGGAGGAGGAAGAGATAGAGAGCATCAGAGAGGAGTCATGGAAATAAAGGAAGTAGAAAGCAAGGCAGTTCGGTACCATCAAGCTGCCACAACATGCAGTTCCTTCTGCTTATTTGGACATATACCCCTTTTAATACAATTTTTCTCTTTTAAAAGTTGCTTTCCACCATTACGTTGTAGACTCAATGATGATATAGACTGCTTTTATTTCAAGAGTTTAACAGAGTCTTTGACATATAGTAAATTCTTAAAAATTTTGACTGGACACTTGGATAGGTATATAGATGGAAGGATGGATGATCAGAATATAAAAGAGACTAGAGAAGAGCAGAGCTTATCAAATAGAAGCTGTCAAAGCACCTAATTTCCCCAGCACTTTCCAGGGCTGACCCGAGCTACAGAGTTTCCTGGGATTCTTGGATGGAAGGAGTTTCTCCCCTGAGAAGGAGAAGATGGAAGGAGGCATATCATTCAGTCAGAAGGTGGAATTCAGTATGATTGAGATGGAAGTGGAAGTATATCATCAACTGCGAGCCAGAATCAATATTTAAATCTTGGGTTGGGGAGTAGCTTGAAAAAAAAAGTAAAACAGTTAAGGGTACTTACAGATATTACTCACAGGGGACTTAAAACGGAGCATGTATTGCTTACATGGTACTTGTAAAACAAATAGTGCAGGGTATTTATCAAAAATGGATATTGCTACCTCATCAGATTTGATGTGACTGTCTCAGGAGGATTTGTAGGAGTACTGGCTCTTTTGTAGAGTCAGGAATGAGGGAGATACTCCCATTCCCAGAATCCTCTTTTAGACTCATCTGAGGGGTGCAGACACTAAATTCCAGAGTACGCATTCTACCCCATACACTGTCACCACCTAGAACTTGAAAGTCCTGAGACTGAATATAGTTTAAGCAAGAGTTCAGAAGGCCTTTGACAACATGTTCAGGTTACCCAACTTAGGTTCTGGAACCTGGAAGATGTACCGAACTGGGTCTTAGTAGGCCAGGTGGAGCAGAGAGTCATAAAAACAGGATGGACAAAATAATAGAGGGTGATTGGAGCTGCACACTGTAAAACTAGAGTTGACTATGGGTATTAACTTGAAAGACTCACGTCACCATCCTTTGGTTTTAGCAGATGCAGGGCTTTTTGCATATTATCTCCCATCCTAGATTCCCTGCTGACACATTCCCTATTCTTGGGTGCAAGAGAGAGTATGTCTTCCATGTCTTCTTAAATACTACTGAGGAGGTGTGGTGTTTGGTGTAAGGAGTTTGGAGGACAAATTGATACGTTTGAAAGATGACGGTCTGTGCAGAGGAACAAGGTAAGTTATCATAGGCAAAGTTCAGGTCTTGGAAAGCATCTGGGTTGACTGGCTAGTTCTATTATCTGCAATATTTTAGGGCTCAGTTGACCATTCCAGGTTGTTGTTGGCCCAGGAGAGGTACATGATAGTCTGGTTGGTATGGATGTGTACGCCCAAGCTCAGAGAGCATTTTCCAAAACAAGAATTTGGAAACAAGAAACCAAAACAAGAAACCAAAGGGCATAGTCGGAGATCAGAGAGCTGGGCAGTCTGTGAAAGTAGATCTTTTTGATGAAGACAGTTGTTGTAGATGATACAGATGAGTAGTGGTGGGATATCGGTACCTAGAAAAGATGCCAGTTTGGCAAAAGCATTTAACATTATTGGGATGATGTCTTGGTCATCAGGAAGCCAAGCACTTAAAATATATCTTTCTGATAAAATCCCAGGATGTTTGAGATGACAGAAAATGCGGCAGGTCTTTAGGCCTCTCTGAGCCATCTGTAATCCAAGGGTATCCATTCTAAATACTTGGGTATTTTGAAGCATGCCCCCATGAGGTACTGAAAGAACCTAAGATCATGTTTTGGGCTTCTACTAGGCTTGGTGGCCTGACATGTTGGTAGATGTCACAACTAGACCAGTTGCCTTTGTGTGGCTGTGAATTTCCACCAGGCATTGTTATGCGTATGCATTAGTGATGGCCTGGTTTGGATTGTCTTGCTTTCCTAGGATTGGGGTGGGCTAGATGACTACATAGTTTTCTAGGAAAAGTATTTCTCTGGATGTGGCAACCTCAGCTCTCTCCCATTTGAGGGCTCTTGTAATGTTTCTGCCTGTCACTTTTGCTTGGAGCAAAGATAAGGGAGAATTTAAATCAAAGATCTCAGGCCATCTGGCACAGGGCATTTGCACTGGTTACAGAATCTGCTCTAAGACTACCAGAAACATATGTGCAGTTGAGCAAAGTGGTTTTATTCCTTGTTGAAGTCAGCGAGACTACCGCCATGGGGAACTGCGCCTCAGTAAGAATATTAGAAACGACCTATAAGTGTTGGTTAGGTGATTTTGGAGAGGGTCCCAGGAAATGTGGGTTTGCTCAGGATTGAGTGCTGTTAGAAAGTGGGAAGAATCTTATAATTGGGCATCTCAATAAATCTTATGTAGAAGGAGGGCAAGACTAAAGCAAGGCTAAAGCTATAATTGGCGGACAAGCAACTGTCACTCATATTAGCCAGGAGAGGGAGGTTTCACATTTTGTGGTTTGCATAAAGACCTTGTCTTTGTCTGTGTTTAGACAAGCATTATGAAGTGATCCTGTTTAGTCTCACTTCTTCAAGGTCACAGAGTGATCTTGTCTGATGCTGGAGGTCCGTGAGATAGTTTTTGTCCAATAAGAGAACACCCGGTGTAGCTGTGAGTGCCACGCCTGCTTTCACAACACTGAGGCTTAGCTGTGTTAGGCCAGTTCCCCATGTTAGGAGCTGCTTTTTTCTCTTTCACCTCTCTTGTCACAACTACTGTAGGTTGCAAAGGTCCTATTTGAGTCAGGGAGCATAAATGTTTCAAAAGAAGAGAATTCAGTGAAGGGACTATTCCCAGAGATGTGGGCCAGATTAGGGAAACAGTAAAGTAAGGGCGAGGAACCCAGAGACCAGCAACAATGGCAAGCCATTACCACTGCCACTGCCAGCCCTCCCCAGAGCTGATGGAATAAGGGTAGAAATTAACCTTTATTGGAATCAGTGAGAACGGGAACCCTGGTGGAGGGGCTGCCTTCCAGAAACTAGGCTGTTGAAGACATGCAGCAATTGTCAGAAATGCTTTGGTGGAGCAGGAGGGATGCGGAGAGACACATCCATTCCTTCTCTCTTTTGCTAGTGCCTTCCACTGGCTTAACATAAGCAGGACCCAGGAGCAAGGTGCTTAGGTTATGCAGTCAGAGCTTCCTGGAGCATTGAACAGGTCAGAGAAGAGCAGAGAATCAATATGGGAGTGGGCATGGAAAATGAGAAATAACCAGCAGAGCCTTCAGCATGTATCCTGCATTTTCATTAAGGACCGAAGAGATACAAAAGCTGATGGCCAGATTTGGTAAGGGTCACTTATTTAAGTTCACGCACAGCAACAAACATTGTTCTGCCAACTCACTGGTCATTAAAAACATAGGCTTTGGATTTGAAAAGAGTGAGAATGAGGTCTGAACAGTACCTCCAAAGAGCTCTGATTAGCTTATTATATTTGAAAAGTTCAGGGGTTGAAGGCTTCAAGATGGCTTTGAGATTGAATAGGGCTATGTTTAGGCCTCAGAGTTTAATTCTTGGAGAAGGAAAAGCTCACAATGGTTGGTTTTGCTCTCATAATTGGGGTACCAGATACTACTACTTTGTCAGCCTGAAAATATGAGGCTCAGAAGCAAGCGCTAACACAAAGTGAGCAAAAGCCATTCAGCCTGTGATAAAAATGATAAAGATTTTAAGTTCCAGAATTGGGGATGGTTTTCCAGTAATACAATTTCTCCTGTAGGAAAGATACCTGGAACATCCTATTTAGTGATTTTTTTTTTTCTTGACTGAGTCTTGCTCTGTCACCCAGGCTGGAGTGCAATGGTGCAATCTCGGCTCACTGCAACCTCTGCCCGCCAGGTTCAAGCAATTCTCCTGCCTCAGCCTCCTGGGTAGCTGGGACTACAGGTATGTGCCACCATGCCCAACTAATTTTTCGTATTTTTAGTAGAGATGGGGTTTCACTGTGTTAGCCAGGATGGTCTCGATCTCCTGACCTTGTGATCTGCCCACCTCTGCCTCCCAAAGTGCTGGGATTACAGGAATGAGCCACCTGCCTCACCTATTTAGTGATGTTTTAAGGGTAACCAGGATTTGTTTTGATTAAGTATGGTAAGAAACACAGACATGGTTGTCATGAATAAATAATTTGTTTAGAAACAGGAGGCATGGCATGCCATGTAGGGACTCACATGGGGAAGCACTGAGGTTCGTCAGAAGGCAGAGGGAGTGAGGGGAAAACATGGGCTCTGGAGCATAGGAGCTGTCTTGAGTTATTGGTACCTGGCTGTGATAATTAATTTCATGTGTCAACCTGGCTGGGCCATGGTGCTCAAATAGTTGGTCAAACATTATTCTAGGTACTTTCAGGAAGCTGTTTTTTGCATGAAGTTAACATTTAAATTTGTGGACTTTGCATAAAGTAGATTACTCTCCAAAATGTGGGTGGTCCTCATCCAATCAGTTGAAGGTCTTAATAGCATAAAGATTGACTTCTCCTGAGCAAGGAGGAATTATGATAGCAGACTACCTTTGGACTTGAACTGCAACTCTTCCCTGGGTCTCCTGCTGATATGGTTTGTCTCTGTGTCCCCACCCAAATCTCATCTCAAATTGTAATCTTCAGATGTCAAGGGAGGGACCTGGTGGGAGGTGATTGTATCATGGGGATGGTTTTCCTCATATTGTTCTCATGATAGTGAGAAGCATACGAGAGCTGATGGTTTTAAAAGTGTTTGGCAGTTACCCCTTCACTCTCCTCCTCTCCTGCCGCCATGTAAGACGTGCCTTGCTTTCCCTTTGCCTTCCGCCATGATTGTAAGTTTCCTCAGGCCTCTCCAGCCATGTGGAGCTGTAAGTCAATTAAACCTCTTTTGTTTGTATTTTATAAATTATTGTTTGTAAATTACCCATTCTCAGGTGGTATCTTTATAACTGTGTGAAAATGGACTAATATACCTGTCTGCTGGCCTACCCTGCAGATTTTGGATTTATCAAGCCACCACAATCACATGAACAAATTCTATTTTTAAAAAACTCTCTGTATTATAACACAATCCCCAACTTACAATGGTTCCAAGTACAATCTTTCAACTTTACAATGGCACAAAAGTGATATGCATTTAGTAGAAAACATACTTAATGTACTCACACAACCATTCTGTTTTTCACTTTCAGTACAATATCCATTAAATTATGTGAGATATTCTACACTTTGTGTTGGGTTATTTTGCCCAGTTGTAGGTGAATGTAAGTGTTCTGAGGACGCTTAAAGTAGGGTAGGCTAAGCTATGATAGTCAGTAGGTTAGGTATATTAAATGAATTTTTGACATGATATTTTCAACTTATGATGTGTTTATTGAGACATAACTCCATAATAAGTGAAGCAGCATCTGTACTCCTCTGTCCACTTGGTTATGTTTCTGGAGAACTCTGACTAATACACTGGAGCTAGAGTGATTAGGACAGATGGATAGGGGTGTGCAGTAAGAAAGATCAATATAGGAAGTGGTTGGGTGTGGCTCTGGAATGGTTAGTTTACATTTGGAAAGCATGCTCCTGGGCAAGCTATTTATTATCTCTAGGAATTGGCTAATCTTCCAATTAGTAGCTCTCTGGAGCTGTAGTCCTTCCAGAGAGAGCAAGGCACCAGATGTCATAGCATCAAAATACAGAAAATAAGGAGACATGGTTAATACAAGTGAGAAAGGGGGAAGCTACGGACACTTGCAGATTGGTGCCATTCATATCTTCAAACAAAAATACTTTAGTAGATATGTCTGAGAAACTTCTTCGTGTGTCAAGATAAACAAGGACTCTGCTCTCAACACACTTACATTACAATTGAATGAGTGCCTGGAAATAAGCAACTGGCATTTTCAAGTTCAGAAAGACTACTAAAAGGGTGGCAAAAAATAACGTGTCTGACCATGTGCTGAGGCCAGTAACTGATGTGGAGGGAGGCTTGGCTAGGGGAATATAAATTCCAGGGAATTCAGAGCAGACCTGGTGGGGTCAAGAGCAATATCGAGTTACTCCTTCAGAATCAAGGTCATTCTGACCGAGACTGACTTTTAAATGAGCAAGAAGAATGCAGTACGAAAGATACTGTTGCAGAACAGCTACCAAAAGTGTTGCCAGGTTGTAATTCTAGGAGTGGATCAGTTGGGTTAGAGACAGCACCAGCTATTGGAAAAGTGAACACTTCTGAAAAACATTGCCTTTTAATTAATTTATCTACAGGTCCTGTGATCTTGCTCTCATATTGCTTTGTCTAATTTCCTGTGGTAGACATGGCTAGCTGTTTACCAAATTAGTTTTTTCAGCCGATTAATTTTCCTGGGCAGAGTTAGATCACATTTTCCAGACTCTTTTGTAGGTTAAGTGTGGCCATAGGACTGAGTTGATGGAATGTGAGCATAAGTGATAGGTATCATTTCTAAGCTGAGGCTTTTAAAAAAGAGGAAAGCCTCCTCCATGCTTTTATGGTTAACTGGGATGGCAATCCCCAGGATGATCTTGCCAATCATAGGCTGAAGATGGCAGATGCATTGTAGGCATGGACCCCTGAATGACTGCGTGGAGGAAAGTTGACCTGCAAACCAGGAACACCTATCTTGAACTATTATGTGAAAACAAACAAACTTCTACTGTTTTAGAGCCATAGTCATGTTAGGTCTATTTGTTATCATGACTTTAACTAGTGTAAGTATAAATAAAGATGTTTTTCTCTGCTTATAGAGGGCAAAGAGACCATTTCCCCCTTCTCTCTTAAAATGTTTTCTTGGAGCCGTAATAAATCTGAGCTTTTATTCTAACCTTTGTAATAAAGATAAATCTTTTTAGATATTAAGCCTAATCTTCAGGTTCTACAATATAGAGATATTTCTAAGGTCATGAGATAGCTGTTTATGTAAAAGTGTAACCCTGGAATTAGCTCAGAAGCATCTCAGGAGGTGAGTGGAAATTGTCACACACTTTAGCATCTTTGTCTCTTGAGGAAATAAGGGAAGTTTTAATTGCTGTTTCTACTACTTTAATGTACAAATTTGTGTGAAATTCTGTCCAGACTTTGTAGTCACATTTTTATGACCTTACATGTGTATAAATCCGCTAATGCTTCCCAATAATAGTATTCTCTTTTTCTTCAATATTGGTGTGGAATGGTCTTTTTGTTGGCATGATTATTTTATGTCTCCCAACGACTGACTAGAAATTGACGTCGGAAGTAGGGCTCTGCTTTAACAAAAACTGAAAATATGTGGGTTCTGCTTAGTGGTCAAGCATCTGCTGAGGAGTAAACAAATATTCAGATGCTAGAAAGATGACAACCCTTGGCACAAAGTGGCAAAAAATTTTGGTAATATTGTCACTTTCAGTAACTTGGAAGTCAAAATAAGTGCCTTCTAGATCTTTAGTTCTGGAGGAATAGGTAAGAAAACCCAGTGCATCTGTGTATGCATTGTGTGTGTTAGTATATCAGCAAGGTATTGTAAAGAGGAAATAAGTACCTATAAGGATTGGCTGATTTAAAAGCATAAATAAAAGGTGATAGCAATCTAGAAATTTGGATCTGAAAAGCCAACTGCTTCTGGAATCCAAACAGCAAGAAATATAAAGACTTTGAACAAGAAAAGGCCTATAAGGACTTATGAAGAAACTCAATACTGTAGCATAGATCAAGTTAAGAATGTTCTCGTCCTGCCCAAGCCTGTTTTAGATATACTTAGGTATGCTTTAAGTTTAGAGAGTTCAGCATAGGGGTAAGGAAGCAAATACAGAGGCCTGAGCACTCTATCTAGAGAATAACTTTGGGTATGGTAATTCGCACATGGAATTGACTGGGCGTAAATAGATCAGAAGTCCATTATATTTTTGAAGGAAATGCATTGCTAAAAGAAACTACGAGCCTGCACTTTAGAAGTCTTGACTGTGAAAACTTTTGAGCCTCCAACTTCCCAGATGGGAGAGTTAGGGGCCATAGAAAACAATAGCCTAGGGAATTCCTCCCAGAAATTGAGTCCAAGGTTTGTTACAAATTTTCTCCATGATAGAACAAGAGTCCTTTATAAGAGCCATCCATCAGTATTCCATCCCTGCCATAGACCAGTGAGTCCTGCTTCCCCTACTTTCTTATCCTGAAGAGGAATCTTTCTTTGGATGCTGTGCCTTGGTCCATCCCTGTGTGGTGGGATAGGAGGTGGAGGGGCAGAAATTTGTCTTTTCTACACTGTCAAACTGCAAGTTGCCATAGCCAGAAGGGATGGAAAGAAATATATATCACCAAGAGATCTTGGTGCTAAATTGCGTTCAATTATCCTTTTTCTCTTCTCCAAGAATGTTTGGCTTTTCAAGACTTTCAGAAATGGATTTTTTTTTTCTTTGAGACAGATAGACTTCAAGTTTGGAACAAAAGACTGAGATATAACTGGGCTACACACATATCACATTAATTTGGCTAAATAAGTACAACATGGGAGTGACACCACTAGTAAAGCAGTCTTTTCAAATGACCTTTATGCTTCCATTTTTTATATATAGGTTTTGACCCCAAGTCCTGACAGTAAGGTATTTATTTTCTTCACTTTCCGCTTCCATGAAGGAGTCTAGTTTACTGAGTATATGCATAGGTTATTATTATTTATTTTTTACTACAGGGTGTTGTTCGTGAGCTACAAAGCCAAAAAAAGCTACAGTGTCCTTGCAGAAATGTGTGCTTTGCTTCTTACACTATGGGGGTGGGGTGACCCACAGTTGCACTGGCTTAATCATGCCTGCACCTGGCAATCAATCACTCTTCTGGAAACTGCATCCCATTAGGCATCAGCACAAAAAGGACTCTTGCCAAGTAGAAACAGGGCAGAAAATGCAATTCTGGTCTCTGACAGTGATTGAACATAGACTATGCCAAATCTCTGCCTGATGTCCCTAAATACAAAACACGCAGGGAAAAGCTGACGAATGAGTGGCTCATACTTCCTTCAGATCAAAGCTGCCATGCTCTTTTCATTATACAGTTTATTCATAGCAAGTAGATAGGACACATAGCTAATGTTCTATGTTCCCCGGAATAGGTATAATGTGATAAGAGAGGTATACTCCAAGGACATAGTTCAATAATAAATAACTAGGACCTGAATACCCCCATCCATGTACTAGAATTTTCTTTTTTTTTTTTTTTTTTTTGAGACGGAGTCTCGCTCTGTCGACCAGGCTGGAGTGCAGTGGCGCGATCTCGGCTCACTGCAAGCTCCGCCTCCCGGGTTCACGCCATTCTCCTGCCTCAGCCTCCCGAGTAGCTGGGACTACAGGCGCCCGCCACCACGCCCGCCTAATTTTTTTTGTATTTTTAGTAGAGACGGGGTTTCACCGTGGTCTCGATCTCCTGACCTCGTGATATGCCCGCCTCGGCCTCCCAAAGTGCTGGGACTACAAGCGTGAGCCACCGCGCCGGGCCTAGCATTTTCTAAGAGTAGAAATATCCTGCAAATTTAACCCTCTCCTCCTCCACTTAATCCCTCAACTGCCTACCTCATTTTATCTCCTCCCCAAAAGAGTACGCTTCGGCCCCGGTACAGTCTATAGATCCCTCCTGGAATCAAAATCACAGAATGTTGGCATAGGAAAGCCCCATGGTAATTTTGCTTCATCATTTTTTTGGGGGACTGGAAAACTAAGCCCAAGAGTGATGAAGCAAACAGTCAGTAAGTGGTGGATTCTGGAATGAAACGCTAGGATCCCATCTCCTGGTCTAAAGCTTTCCTTCTATTTACAGACCCTTTTCCATTTACATTCAGATTCCTGAATGTTGGCCGTAATTTATCAGCTGAATCGAGGAGATACTGAACTATAATTGCAAGTTTTAATGGTGCTGAAAGGACACATAAGAGACTACCTCAATGCTCTGTTTAAAGAGAAATTAATAATGCTTCTTATTTTGTGAATTGCATCATTTATACACATAGATCTTCAAACAAAGGTTTGTTGCTTGATAATCTGGAGTGGCAAGTATTGGCTTATCAAGAGAAAAAATTTATCCTAGGGAGAGGGAAGTTAGCAATTGTAGAGCTACATGCAAATAACAAAATAACTGTTACCATTGATAATTATTCAATTCATTAGTTAATTTATTCTTCACTCATTTCATATGTTTATATGCAGTGCCTGTGATGCCTGCAAGATATTATGCTAAGGTTCCTGGGAAACACAAAGGTAGGTAAACGTAGGTAAAAGTGGGTAAGGTTCCTGGGAAACACAAAGGTTGGTAAAGCCACTTCTGCCCTCAACAAGCTAGCTCCTAGTTTTTTAAGAACTAAGTGATGGATATTCAGCAGGGAATTTTTTAAAATTTTATTATTATTATACTTTAAGTTTTAGGGTACATGTGCACAGCGTGCAGGTTTGTTACATATGTATACATGTGCCATGTTTGTGTGCTGCACCCATTAACTCGTCATTTAACATTAGGTATATCTCCTAATGCTATCCCTCCCCACTCCCCCCACCCCACAACAGTCCCCAGTGTGTGATGTTCCCCTTCCTGTGTTCATGTTTTCTCGTTGTTCAATTCCCACCTATGAGTGAGAACATGCGGTGTTTGGTTTTTTGTCCTTGCAATAGTTTAATGAGAATGATGGTTTCCACTTTCATCTATGTCCCTACAAAGAACATGAACTCATCATTTTTTATGGCTGCATAGTATTCCATGGTGTATATGTGCCACATTTTCTTAATCCAGTCTATCGTTGTTGGACATTTAGGTTGGTTCCAAGTCTTTGCTATTGTGAATAGTGCCGCTATAAACATACGTGTGCATGTGTCTTTATAGCAGCATGATTTATAGTCCTTTGGGTATATACCCAGTAATGGGATGGCTGGGTCAAATGGTATTTCTAGTTCTAGATCCCTGAGGGATCACCACGCTGACTTCCACAATGGTTGAACTAGTTTACAGTCCCACCAACAGTGTAAAAGTGTTCCTATTTCTCCACATCCTCTCCAGCACCTGTTGTTTCCTGACTTTTTAATGATGGCCATTCTAACTGGTGTGAGATGGTATCGCATTGTGGTTTTGATTTGCATTTCTCTGATGGCCAGTGATGATGAGCATTTTTTCATGTGTTTTTTTGGCTGCATAAATGTCTTCTTTTGAGAAGTGTCTGTTCATATCCTTTGCCCACTTTTGGATAGGGTTGTTTGTTTTCTTCTTGTAAATTTGTTTGAGTTCATTGTAGATTCTGGATGTTAGCCCTTTGTCAGATGAGTAGGTTGCAAAAATTTTCTCCCATTCTGTAGGTTGCCTGTTCACTCTGATGGTAGTTTCTTTTGCTGTGCAGAAGCTCTTTCGTTTAATTAGATCCCATTTATCAATTTTGGCTTTTGTTGCCATTGCTTTTGGTGTTTTAGACATGAAGTCCTTGCCCATGCCTATGTCCTGAATGGTATTGCCTAGGTTTTCTTCTAGGGTTTTTATGGTTTTAGGTCTAACATTTAAGTCTTTAATCCATCTTGAATTAATTTTTGTATAAGGTGTAAGGAAGGGATCCAGTTTCAGCTTTCTATATATGTCTAGCCAGTTTTCCCCGCACCATTTATTAAATAGGGAATCTTTTCCCCATTGCTTGTTTTTGTCAGGTTTGTCAAAGATCAGATAGTTGTAGATGTGCAGCATTATTGCTGAGGCCTCTGTTCTGTTCCATTGGTCTATATCTCTGTTTTGGTACCAGTACCATGCTGTTTTGGTTACTGTAGCCTTGTAGTATAGTTTGAAGTCAGGTAGCGTGATGCCTCCAGCTTTGCTCTTTTGGCTTAGGATTGACTTGGCGATGCAGGCTCTTTTTTGGTTCCATATGAACTTTAAAGTAGTTTTTTCCAATTCTGTGAAGAAAGTCATTGGTAGCTTGATGGGGATGGCATTGAATCTATAAATTACCTTGGGCAGTATGGACATTTTAACGATATTAATTCTTCCTACCCATGAGCATGGAATGTTCTTCCATTTGTTTGTATCCTCTTTTATTTCATTGAGCAGTGGTTTGTAGTTCTCTTTGAAGAGGTCCTTCACATCCCTTGTAAGTTGGATTCCTAGGTATTTGATTATCTTTGTAGCAATTGTGAATGGGAGTTCACTCATGATTTGGCTCTCTGTTTGTTATTGGTGTATAAGAATGCTTGTGATTTTTGTACATTGATTTTTTATCCTGAGACTTTGCTGAAGTTGCTTATCAGCTTGAGGAGACTTTGGGCTGAGACAATGGGGTTTTCTAGATATACAATCATGTCTTCTGCAGACAGGGACAATTTGACTTCCTCTTTTCCTAACTGAATACCCTTTATTTCTTTCTCCTGCCTGATTGTCCTGGCCAGAACTTGCAACACTATGTTGAATAGGAGTGGTGAGAGAAGGCATCCCTGTCTTGTGCCCGTTTTCAAAGGGTATGCTTCCAGTTTTTGTCCATTCAGTATGATATTGGCTGTGGGTTTGTCATAGATAGCTCTTATTATTTTGAGATACGTCCCATCAATACCTAATTTATTGAGAGTTTTTAGCACGAAGGGTTGTTGAATTTTGCCAAAGGCCTTTTCTGCATCTATTGAGATAATCATGTGGTTTTTGTCTTTGGTTCTGTTTATATGCTGGATTATATTTATTGATTTGCGTATGTATGTTGAACCAGCCTTGCATCCCAGGGATGAAGCCCACTTGATCATGGTGGATAAGCTTTTTGATGTGCTGCTGGATTTGGTTTCCCAGTATTTTATTGAGGATTTTTGCATCGATATTCATCAAGGATATTGGTCTAAAATTCTTTTTTGGTTGTGTCTCTGCCAGGATTTGGTATCAGGATGATGGTGGCTGCATAAAATGAGTTAGGCAGGATTCCCTCTTTTTCTATTGATTGGAATAGTTTCAGAAGGAATGGTACCAGCTCCTGTTTGTACCTCTGGTAGAATTCGGCTGTGAATCCATCTGGTCCTGGATTTTTTTGGTTGGTAAGCTATTGATTATTGCCTCAATTTCAGAGCCTGTTATTGGTCTATTTGGAGATTCAACTTCTTCTTGGTTTAGTCTTGGGAGGATGTATGTGTCGAGGAATTTATCCATTTCTTCTAGATTTTCTAGTTTATTTGCATAGAGGTGTTTATAGTATTCTGTGATGGTAGTTTGTATTTCTGTGGGATGGGTGGTGATATACCCTTTATCATTTTGTATTGCGTCTATTTGATTCTTCTCTCTTTTCTTCTTTATTAGTCTTGCTAGCTGTCTATCAATTTTGTTGATCTTTTCAAAAAACCAGCTCCTGGATTCATTAATCTTTTGAAGGGCTTTTTGTCTCTCCATTTCCTTCAGTTCTACTCTGATCTTAGTTATTTCTTGCCTTGTGCTAGCTTTTGAATATTTGCTCTTGTTTCTCTAGTTCTTTTAATTGTGATGTTAGGGTGTCAATTTTAGATCTTTCCTGCTTTCTCTTATGGGCATTTAGTGCTATAAGTTTCCCTCTACACACTTCAGCAGGGAATTTTGATTCAGTAGGAGAGGACAGCACTCAGTCACTTCTGGAGAAAAGGGTTAGGTGGCACATTTTCCCTCGGTACTCATTTTGTAAAAACAGCTTTATTGAGGTTTGACTGACATGCGACAAACCACATACAATGTAAGGGACAATTTGATAAGTTCTGACATATGTAGATACCCCATGATCACTGTCAAGGTGATGAACATACCCATCGCCCCACAGAATTGCTAGTGCCTTCAGTAATCCCTCTCTCTTGCTCCTCTTGGGCTCCACTGCCCAATCCCTAGGAAAACAGTGACCTGCTTTCTGTCACTATAGATTGGGTTGCATTTTCATCATTTTATATATGTGGAATCATACTATATGTACTATTTTTTTGCTTGGCTCTTTTTCACTCAGCGTCATTATTTTGAGGTCCATATACATTGTTTTGTATCAATAGTTTCTTTATTTTTATTGCAAAGTAATAGTCTACTAAATATATACCAGAACTTGTTTATCCATTCATCTGTTGTGGGAAATTTCAGGTTATTTCCAGTTTTTGATTATTACAAATAAAGGTATAAATATTCATATATTTATGAAGTCTTTATTTACATGGACATATGGAAATGATACATGCTTTCATTTATCTTGAGTAAATACTAGGGGGTGGAATGGCTGGGTCATATGGTAGCTGTATGTTTAGCTTTTTAAGAAACTGACAAACTGTTTCCAGAATGGCTGTACCATTTTTTAAATTCTCATCAGCAATGTATGAGAGTTCTAGTTGTTCCACACCTTTCCAAAAATTGGTATGGTCAGTCTTTTTGGTCAATCTTTTTTCACTTCAGTTATTCCAAAAGTTTTCATTCATATATATAGATTTATACCCACTGACAAACAGAGAGGATGGTAGCCACTTTGGAAAAAACCTGAATCTCATCTGCCATTTGCATTTAGACAGATATGCCTGATATCTGCAGAGGGAGAGACAAAGTGAATCATTGAAAATAATTTATCACAGAGAAAGTAGTCTTCACAGGGAGCCATCCTTAATAACAGAGCCAGAGGAAAATGCAAGTCCTGAGAACCACGTGGTTGAGAAAACAGACTCATCTTGCTCCAGTTTTGTGCATGTAAACAGCGGAGAGAGTTGTTACATCCCGGAAGCCTGAAGTCTTAGCATGTGCAGGCAATCTTGTTGAGGATCTCTTATCTGCCCAAGTATCACACAGTAGGTGTGTTGTCTCTTTTACATAAGAGTGATAGCAGACATCTCTGTGGTTAAGTTGTTCTCATTCTACCAACACTGAACGTAGCCGCTTTCCAGCTCCACCAGGTCCCAGGTCATGGCAGTGCTGCTGGTGTGTCGCAGAGTTCCAACTCTAAGTGACACCACTGAGGAAGTGTTGAGGCTCAGGCTGATTGAGAGGGTGATGTTTAATCAGGACTTGATTATGGAAACATGAAAACAGTTTTGAGGATAATTTAGAAGGAACTGTGATTTTCCTTTGATATTTCTAAAACAATCAGGAAGATGGTCACAGTCAATGATATCTGGCAGAATAGATGGGACTACATCCATACTCACTGGAGGTAACATACACTTGTAGCCATGAAGCCAGGTAGCATTTAAAAGGGCTGTAAGAGGTGGATAATGATAGCAGACATTTATTGAAAACTTAATGATATGCCAGATGGTATTCAGAGTGCTTTAAATGGAGGAACTCATTTAATCTCATAACACAGGACATTTTATGTTGGGCTGCAAACAACATAAAACTGGCTGCAAAGCAAAATAAGCTAAAGTGTACTCACAGAAAATGTGCATTTTTCTTAAACTATGAGGGTATAGTGACACACAGATGCATTTGCTTTATCATGGCTGTACCTATGACCTACTATCAACATTATTATCTCCATTTTTCAGGTGAGGAAACAGACTCATAAGCTTAAGTGAATTGCCCAAGGTCACATAGCTAAGAAATGGCAAGTCAAGTTTAGAATCAAGGCAGCCTGGCTCCAGAAACCATGTTCTTAATTGGTCTGCAGTGTTGACCTTAGCAAGAAATGCAAAATACTCCAGAATTCAGAGAAATGTCACATTATTTTTCAGTGAGGGAATAGGAAGGGATTCATGCAAGATGTAATATTTTAAATGATACCTTGAAAGAATTATGAAAGCAGAGAACTATAGGCTTGGAAAGATCAGGACAGAATGAAGAGTAGTTCTGCCTGACACATTGACTATACTAATCATTGTGGATACATTTTCATTTCCTGTAAATTGACCATAATTAGTGGAGGCAAAGTATATCAAATATAACTTGACTGGCTTATTAAAGGATACATACGGTTTATTAACTTTTAAATAACATATTTGAGTGTTATCTCCTGTCTTCTGGCCACCATTTCTTTCAGTATAGCAAGATGGGTGGGGGAAGCATGTGCTGAGAATTAGAAATGGGCTGGTCCAATTCCTAGCTCTACTACTTTTTGGCTGAGTGATCTTGGGAAACTTGCTGAACGTATTGTCAGAACTGTGAAGAGTCTGATATTTCACCCTACTTGCAAGCTAACAAGTTAACTGCCACAGTTTCATGGATATTGGCAGAAGACATGAGATTCTTGAGTCAAAAACAATGGACTTTATTACTCATGGCAACATCAGTAGCCAAAATATCAGCATTTGTGCCAGTTCCCTGAGCCCCAATTCTTACAGGGTGATGCAAACAAGGCGGGAGATATCATCACGTGCGGTGGATTGTGTTATAGGAGAGGACTCCCTGGTATAGGGAACCCAGAACTTTTGCAATGGACAGTCAGCCTGCCTGAACTTTGCCTTGAAGGAAGACATTATCTTTATTATACTGGACATAAACAAACCTGCTTTCGCCCTGAAAGAAGACACTATGCTTATTTTCCCAGTCTGTTTGCTATACGTGTATTCTTGAGAAGATAGTCTCGAAAAAGGGTAACCTCTGCTCACAAAACATAGAGAAACATGAGAGTCCCGTGAAAATTGTCCCTCAACACCTCTATCTGCACAGTTTATTCACCTGTGAAAGAGGAATAATGATAATTATTCACTGGCTTGCTGCGAGAATTTAATGAGATTCTATTTGGAAAGAATTTAGAAGGGCGTCTGCCACATTTCAAGCATTCAGTAAATGTTAGTTATTGTCATTCTTTTTGAAAATTGTGCTAAAATACATATAACATCAAATTTACCATTTTAGACTTTTTAAATTGTAGAGGTCGGTGGTATTAAATACATTCACATTGTTGTGCGACCATCACCACCATCCATCTCCAGAAAGTTTTCATCTTCACCAGCTGAAACGTTGTACCCATTAAATACCAACTCCCCATTCGTAACTTGCCCTAAAGGGAATCCAAAGTATTCTTTAGTCCAAGAATCTAAAGGCCAAAGAACCTGCAGTCTGATGTCCAAGGGCAGGAAGCATCCAGCATGGGAGAAAGATGAAAACCAGAAGACTCAGCAAGCCAGCTTTTTACACCTTCTTCCACCTGCCTTTTCTAGCTGCACAGCTGATTGGATGGTGCCCCTAACAACCACCATTCTACTCTCTGTCTTTCTTATGTAAGTGAAATCATACAGTATTTGTCGTTTTGTGACTAGCTTATTTATTTATCTATTTATTTATTTTGAGACAGAGTCTTGCTCTGTTGCCAGGCTAGAGTGCAGTGGCACAATCTCAGCTCACTGCAACCTCCACCTCCCAGGTTCAAGTGATTCTCCTGCCTCAGCCTCTTGAGTAGCTGGGACTACAGACACTTACCACCACGTCCGGCTAATTTTTTGTATTTTTAGGAGAGACGGAGTTTCACCATGTTGGCCAGGATGGTCTCGATCTCTTGACCTCGTGATCCACCTGCCTCAGCCTCCCAGAGTGCTGGGATTAAGGCGTGAGCCACCCCGCCTGGCCGTGACTAGCTTATTTTACTTAGCATGATGTCCTCCATGTTTATCCATGTGTGGCTTGAGTCAGTAGTTCTTTAATTTTTAAGGCTGAATAATAATCCATTGTGTGAGTATGTGTGTGTGTAAATATACACACACATATATAAATATATAAAATCCATATTTATATATGTAAATATATAAATGTTCTAGGAATTAGAGCAAATTTATGTATTTATATATTTACATAGCATATAGCACAAATATGTATTTATGTATTTACATATAAATATGGATTTTATATATTTATATATGTGTGTGTATATTTACACACACACATACTCACACAATGGATTATTATTCAGCCTTAAAAATTAAAGAACTACTGACTCAAGCCACACATGGATAAACATGGAGGACATCATGCTAAGTAAAATAAGCTAGTCACGGCCAGGCGGGGTGGCTCACGCCTTAATCCCAGCACTCTGGGAGGCTGAGGCAGGTGGATCACGAGGTCAAGAGATCGAGACCATCCTGGCCAACATGGTGAAACTCCGTCTCTCCTAAAAATACAAAAAATTAGCCGGACGTGGTGGTAAGTGTCTGTAGTCCCAGCTACTCAAGAGGCTGAGGCAGGAGAATCACTTGAACCTGGGAGGTGGAGGTTGCAGTGAGCTGAGATTGTGCCACTGCACTCTAGCCTGGCAACAGAGCAAGACTCTGTCTCAAAATAAATAAATAGATAAATAAATAAGCTAGTCACAAAA
>NW_026652348.1:32375-64759 GCF_009828535.3 Hylobates moloch | reverse complement strand
ATTCTTACTTCTGCTTGATTTATTCTACTGTTGAACCTCCTTATTGTTTTTTTCAGTTCAGTTATATTATTATTCAGCTTGATGGTTTGTTTCGTACTTTTTAATATTTTCTGTCTCATTGTTAAAGTTCCCAGTTTTTTCATGCGTTGCTTTCCCTCAATAAGCATTGTTATGACTGCCCTTTTGAATTCCCTGTCAGATAAATCACATATTTACATTTCATTAGAGTCACTTTCTGGAAATTTAATTTATCTTGTTCTTTTATTTTGAACATATTTCTATGTTTCTTCATTTTCCTCCATTCCCTATGTTGTTTTCTGCACATTAGATAAAAGAACCACCTTTCTCAGTCTTGGTAGACTGGTCTTGTGTAGGAGATGTTCCATTCCAATCAGCCTCATCAAAGATTGTTAGAATCCACTAACCTCTTTGTGCTTGTAAAATCTGCTATTTTTTATTCTTAGTGTCCCCTGCCCCCCGCCGCCAACCCAAATTAAAGAGTTTCAAGTCATTGCCTTGAGAGAGGTGGGATAGAAGCCAGTCCCTTGAAATTAAGCTGGAGAGACTGAGGTATTAGTTGTGTGTTCCAGTTTCTTTTTTCTTTGCAGAGAAGCTTAGAGCAGAGTTTAATCTCCCACTTATTCTGCCCTATACCAAGGAGAATGTCTGAGGCGGATGCCTGTACTCTTGATAGACTGCTCACATTGAACCTGGAGAGATTGCTCCTGAACATTTTCAACTTAAAAAGCCACATTTTTGTTCTTTGTTGTCTACGAGACTCAAAAATGAAGAACTCTGCCAACTCCCAGACTAGGAGCCTGTCTCTTGGGTGAAGGCTATAAAAGTTAGAGCACTCTGCGTGTGCAGAAAGTACTTCCGGAGAAAGTCTGCAGATCTGGATTTCTCGCTGGCACAAGCCAGAGAAAAAGGTGTAGGGGGAGTGACCACTCTCCTATCTGAACAAGCAGAAATCTCACACCCTCCTGGCAGGGAGAAACTTCTGGTCTAGAGTTATTACTAAAGCAAGCCACAGGGGAAGGTGCAAGGAGTGCTCACTGTCCCTTTCAGACATGAAGAAGTCCCTGTCCTGCCCTATCCCCGCCCCCCCCCCCCCGCCTTTTTCCAGTTGGAGATTAAAGGAGTTTATTTCCAGAACAAGTTAGGGGAAAAGGTTTGGGAGTGCCATCCCTCCCATTCTTGCTGGCAGAGGTCTCCAGTTTCTTTCAACAGAGAGATTGCTGGGCTGGATTGTTGCTGGAGCAAGCAGGGGAAAGAAGTGCAGTGAGTGCCTGTCTCCTGTTCAAGCAAGAAGTCTCAGATCTTTCTTGCAGGTGGAGTCGTCTAGTCTGGAGTTATCACAGAAGCAAGCCAGGGAAAAAGATACAGGAATGCCCTTTTTGCTTCTCAGGCATGGAGAGATCCCCCAGCTTCACTCTCACGAGAGATTGCAGAAATTTATCTCAGGAGCAAACCAGGCAAGAAAGCATGTTCTTGCTGGCAGAGGCCTCCAACCTCTTTCCCTTGAGAAATTGTAGGGCTGGAATTGTCACTAGAACAAACTTAAGGAAGAAGATGGGAATGTTGTCCTTGTTTAGGCTCGAAGAGGTTTATTCTTTATTTGCTGTATAGGCTTCCAGATACTGGTGTATTAGAGACTAGAACCACATTGAACTACTGGAAAAGAATATAGCCAAACCCTTTCCACGGAGAGACTGGAATCTGGGCTGATCCTGGGCACTACAGCAGCTGACAGAGCTTGCAAGGTTTGAAACCTCCCTTTGTTTTTTTGTGCTTGAGGGAAATCCTCCAATGCCTTTTCCCTACTATTTTTCAGACACAGTGATTTAAGAGCCAAGCCCTTTTAAAGGGATGGTAAAAGTTGAACATTAGGTGTATGACACAAGCCCCTCACTCCTTGGGACCATACTAGGAGTTGGGGTTTCCTTCCTGATTATAAGGCTCTGTGCATAGGGTGGGGTTTTTGCATGAGTGTATCTCCACTTTTCCTACCAATATTGATGTGGATATTTTCTTCTTTGTCTAGCGTGTAGGAGTCTTTCAGCTGGATTCTGCCTTGCTTTTGGAGAGAATTGATCTGTGTGTAGGTGTTTCCTTAGTGTGTTTGTAGGAGAAGGGATAGTTAGGGAGCCTCCTATTACACCATTTTGCTGAGGTCCCCTTATTGTGGTTTTTTTTTTATTTATTATACTTTAGGTTTTAGGGTACATGTGCACAATGTGCAGGTTTGTTATATATGTATCCATGTGCCATGTTGTTTTGCTGCACCCATTAACTTGTCATTTAGCATTAGGTATATCTCCTAATGCTGTCCCTCCCCCCTTCCCCCACGCCACAACAGTCCCTGGAGTGTGATGTTCCCCTTCCTGTGTCCATGAGTTCTCATTGTTCAATTCCCACCTATGAGTGAGAACACGCGGTGTTTGGGTTTTTGTCCTTGTGATAGTTTACTGAGAATGATGGTTTCCAGTTTCATCCATGTCTCTACAAAGGACATGAACTCATCATTTTTTATGGCTGCATAGTATTCCATGGTGTATATGTACCACATTTTCTTAATCCAGTCTATCGTTTTGGACATTTGGGTTGGTTCCAAGTCTTTGCTATTGTGAATAGTGCCGCAATAAACATACGTGTGCATGTGTCCTTATAGCAGCATGATTTATAGTCCTTTAGGTATATACCCAGTAATGGGATGGCTGGGTCAAATGGTATTTCTAGTTCTAGATCCCTGAGGAATCACCACACTGACTTCCACAATGGTTGAACTAGTTTACAGTCCCACCAACAGTGTAAAAGTGTTGCTGTTTCTCCACATCCTCTCCAGCACCTGTTGTTTCCTGACTTTTTAATGATGGCCATTCTAACTGGTGTGAGATGGTATCGCATTGTGGTTTTGATTTGCATTTCTCTGATGGCCAGTGATGATGAGCACTTTTTCATGTGTTTTTTGGCTGCATAGATGTCTTCTTTTGAGAAGTGTCTGTTCATGTCCTTCGCCCACTTTTGGATGGGGTTGTTTGTTTTTTTCTTGTAAATTTGTTTGAGTTCATTGTAGATTCTGGATATTAGCCCTTTGTCAGATGAGTAGGTTGCAAAAATTTTCTCCCATTCTGTAGGTTGCCTGTTCACTCTGATGGTAGTTTCTTTTGCTGTGCAGAAGCTCTTTAGTTTAATTAGATCCCATTTGTCAATTTTGGCTTTTGTTGCCATCGCTTTTGGTGTTTTAGACATGAAGTCCTTGCGCACGCCTATGTCCTGAATGGTATTGCCTAGGTTTTCTTCTAGGGTTTTTATGGTTTTAGGTCTAACATTTAAGTCTTTAATCCATCTTGAATTAATTTTTGTATAAGGTGTAAGGAAGGGATCCAGTTTCAGCTTTCTACATATGGCTAGCCAGTTTTCCCAGCACCATTTATTAAATAGGGAATCCTTTCCCCATTTCTTGTTTTTGTCAGGTTTGTCAAAGATCAGATAGTTGTAGATATGCGGCATCATTTCTGAGGGCTCTGTTCTGTTCCATTGATCTATGTCTCTGTTGTGGTACCAGTACCATGCTGTTTTGGTTACTGTAGCCTTGTAGTATAGTTTGAAGTCAGGTAGCGTGATGCCTCCAGCTTTGTTCTTTTGGCTTCGGATTGACTTGGCGATGCGGGCTCTTTTTTGATTCCATATGAACTTTAAAGTAGTTTTTTCCAATTCTGTGAAGAAAGTCATTGGTAGCTTGATGGGGATGGCATTGAATCTATAAATTACCTTGGGCAGTATGGCCATTTTCACAATATTGATTCTTTCAACTCATGAGCATGGAATGTTCTTCCATTTGTTTGTATCCTCTTTTATTTCATTGAGCAGTGGTTTGTAGTTCTCCTTGAAGAGGTCCTTCACATCCCTTGTAAGTTGGATTCCTAGGTATTTTATTCTCTTTGAAGCAATTGTGAATGGGAGTTCACTCATGATTTGGCTCTCTGTTTGTCTGTGATTGGTGTACAAGAATGCTTGTGATTTTTGCACATTGATTTTGTATCCTGAGACTTTGCTGAAGTTGCTAATCAGCTTAAGGAGATTTTGGGCTGAGACGGTGGGGTTTTCTAGATATACAATCATGTCATCTGCAAACAGGGACAATTTGACTTCCTCTTTTCCTAATTGAATACCCTTTATTTCCTTCTCCTGCCTGATTGCCCTGGCCAGAACTTCCAGCACTATGTTGAATAGGAGTGGTGAGAGAGGGCATCCCTGTCTTGTGCCAGTTTTCAAAGGGAATGCTTCCGGTTTTTGTCCATTCAGTATGATATTGGCTGTGGGTTTGTCATAGATAGCTCTTATTATTTTGAGATACGTCCCATCAATACCTAATTTATTGAGAGTTTTTAGCATGAAGGGTTGTTGAATTTTGTCAAAGGCCTTTTCTGCATCTATTGAGATAATCATGTGGTTTTTGTCTTTGGTTCTGTTTACATGCTGGATTACATTTATTGATTTGCATATGTTGAACCAGCCTTGCATCCCAGGGATGAAGCCCACTTAATCATGGTGTATAAGCTTTTTGATGTGCTGCTGGATTCTGTTTGCCAGTATTTTATTGAGGATTTTTGCATCAATGTTCATCAAGGATATTGGTCTGAAATTCTCTTTTTTGGTTATGTCTCTGTCAGGCTTTGGTATCAGGATGATGCTGCTTTCATAAAATGTGTTAGGGAGGATTCCCTCTTTTTCTATCGATTGGAATAGTTTCAGAAGGAATGGTACCAGTTCCTCCTTATACCTCTGGTAGAATTCTGCTGTGAATCCATCAGGTCCTGGACTCTTTTTGGTTGGTAAGCTATTGATTATTGCCACAATTTCAGTACCTGTTATTGGTCTATTCAGAGATTCAACTTCTTCCTGGTTTAGTCCTGGGAGGGTGTATTTGTCGAGGAATTTATCCATTTCTTCTAGATTTTCTAGTTTATTTGCATAGAGGTGTTTGTAGTATTCTCTGATGGTAGATTGTATTTCTGTGGGATCGGTGGTGATATCCCCTTTTTCATTTTTTATTGCATCTATTTGATTCTTCTCTCTTTTCTTCTTTTTTAGTCTTGGTAGCGGTCTATCAATTTTGTTGATCTTTTCAAAAAACCAGCCCCTGGATTCATTAATTTTTTGAAGGGTTTTTTGTGTCTCTATTTCCTTCAGTTCTGCTCTGATTTTAGTTATTTCTAGCCTTCTGCCAGCTTTTGAATGTGTTTGCTCTTGCTTTTCTAGTTCTTTTAATTGTGATGTTAGGGTGTCAATTTTGGATCTTTCCTGCTTTCTCTTGTGGGCATTTAGTGCTATAAATTTCCCTCTACACACTGCTTTGAACGTGTCCCAGAGATTCTGGTATGTTGTGTCTTTGTTCTCGTTGGTTTCAAAGAACATCTTTATTTCTGCCTTCATTTCATTATGTACCCAATAGTCATTCAGGAGCAGGTTGTTCAGTTTCCATGTAGTTGAGCGGTTTTGAGTGAGTTTCTTAATCCTGAGTTCTAGTTTGATTGCACTGTGGTCTGAGAGACAGTTTGTTATAATTTCTGTTCTTTTACATTTGCTGTGGAGAGCTTTACTTCCAACTATGTGGTCAATTTTGGAATAGGTGTGGTGTGGTGCTGAAAAAAATGTATATTCTGTTGATTTGTGGTGGAGAGTTCTGTAGATGTCTATTAGGTCCACTTTGTGCAGAGTTGAGTTCAATTCCTGGATATCCTTGTTAACTTTCTGCCTCGCTGATCTGTCTAATGTTGACAATGGGGTGTTAAAATCTCCCATTATTATTGTGTGGGAGTTTAAGTCCCTTTGTAGGTCACTCAGGACTTGCAGTATGAATCTGGGTGCTACTGTGTTGGGTGCATGTATATTTAGGATAGTTATCTCTTCTTGTTGAATTGATCCCTTTACCATTATGTAATGGCCTTCTTTGTTTCTTTTGGTCTTTGTTGGTTTAAAGTCTATTTTATCAGAGACTAGGATTGCAACCTCTGCCTTTTTTTGTTTTCCATTTGCTTGATAGATCTTCTTCCATCCCTTTATTTTGAGTCTGTGTGTGTCACTGCACGTGAAATGGGTTTCCTGAATACAGCACACTGATGGCTCTTGACTCCTTATCCAGGTTGCCAGTCTGTGTATTTTAATTGGAGCATTTGGCCCATTTACATTTAAAGTTAATATTTTTATGTGTGAATCTGATCCTGTCATTATGATGTTAGTTGGTTGTTTTGCTCGTTAGTTGATGCAATTTCTTCCTAGCCTCGATGGTCTTTACAATTTGGCATGTTTTTGCAGTGGCTGGTACCGGTTGTTCCTTTCCATGTTTAGTGCTTCCTTCAGGAGCTCTTTTAGGGCAGGCCTGGTGGTGACAAAATCACTCAGCATTTGCTTGTCTGTAAAGTATTTTATTTCTCCTTCACTTATGAAGGTTAGTTTGGCTGCATATGAAATTCTGGGTTGAAAATTCTTTTCTTTAAGAATGTTGAATATCGGCCCCCACTCTCTTCTGTCTTGTAGAGTTTCTGCCGAGAGATCAGCTGTTAGTCTGATGGGCTTCCCTTTGTGAGTAACCCGACCTTTCTCTCTGGCTGCCCTTAACATTTTTTCCTTCATTTCAACTTTGGTGAATCTGACAATTATGTGTCTTGGAGTTGCTCTTCTCAAGGAGTATCTTTGTGGCGTTCTCTGTATTTCCTGAATCTGAATGTTGGCCTGCCTTGCTAGATTGGGGAAGTTCTCCTGGATAATATCTTGCAGAGTGTTTTCCAACTTGGTTCCATTCTCCCCGTCCTTTTCAGGTACACCAATCAGACGTAGGTTTGGTCTTTTCACATAGTCCCAAATTTCTTGGAGGCTTTGTTCATTTCTTTTTATTCTTTTTTCTCTAAACTTCCCTTCTCGCTTCATTTCATTCATTTCATCTTCCATCAGCGATACCCTTTCTTCCAGTTGATCGCATCTGCTACTGAGGCTTCTGCAATCTTCGCGTAGTTCTCGAAACTTGGCTTTCAGCTCCATCAGCTCCTTTAAGCCCTTCTCTCCATTGGTTATTCTAGTTATCCATTCTTCTAATTTTTTTTCAAAGTTTTTAACTTCTTTGCTATTGTTTTGAATTTCCTTCAGTAGCTCGGAGTAGTTTGATCGTCTGAAGCCTTGTTCTCTCAACTCGTCAAAGTCATTCTCCGTCCAGCTTTGTTCCGTTGCTGGTGAGGAACTGCGTTCCTTTGGAGGAGGAGAGGTGCTCTGCTTTTTAGAGTTTCCAGTTTTTCTGCTCTGTTTTTTCCCCATCTTTGTGGTTTTATCTACTTTTGGTCTTTGATGATGGTGATGTACAGATGGGTTTTTGGTGTGGATGTCCTTTCTGTTTGTTAGTTTTCCTTCTACCAGACAGGACCCTCAGCTGCAGGTCTGTTGGAGTTTACTAGAGGTCCACTCCAGACCCTGTTTGGCTGGGTGTCAGCAGCGGTGGCTGCAGAACAGCGGATTTTCGTGAGACCACAAATTCAGCTGTCTGATAGTTCCTCTGGAAGTTTTGTCTCAGAGGAGTACCCGGCCGAGTGAGGTGTCAGTCTGTCCCTACTGGGGGGGTGCCTCCCAGTTAGGCTGCTCAGGGGTGAGGGACCCACTTTAGGAGGCAGTCTGTCTGTTCTCAGATCTCCAGCTGCGTGCTGGGAGAACCACTACTCTCTTCAAAGCTGTCAGTCAGACAGGGACATTTAAGTCTGTGGAGGTTCCTGCTGACTTTTTGTTTGTCTGTGCCCTGCCCCCAGAGGTGGAGCCTACAGAGGCAGGCAGGCCTCCTTGAGCTGTGGTGGGCTCCACCCAGATCGAGCTTCCTGGTTGCTTTGTTTACCTAAGCAAGCCTGGGCAATGGCGGGCGCCCCTCCCCCAGCCTCGCTGCCTCCTTGCAGCTTGATCTCAGACTGCTGTGCTAGCAATCAGCGAGACTCCGTGGGCATAGGACCCTCCGAGCCAGGTGCCGGACACAATCTCCTAGTGTGCCATTTTCCAGGCCCTTTGGAAAAGTGCAGTATTAGGGTGGGACTGACCCGATATTCCAGGTGCCGTCTGTTACCCCTTTCTTTGACTAGGAAAGGGAACTCCCTGATCCCTTGCACTTCCCGAGTGAGGCAATGCCTCGCCCTGCTTCGGCTCGTGCACAGTGTGCTGCAGCGACTGTCCTGCACCCAGTGTTTGGCACTCCCTAGTGAGATGAACCCGGTACCTCAAACGGAAATGCAGAAATCACCCGTCTTCTGTGTCACTCAGGCTGGGAGCTGTAGACCGGAGCTGTTCCTATTCGGCCATCTTGGCTCCATCCCCCATTGTGGTTTTAATTTTGCATTTTCCTAATGACTAATGGCTTCCTTGACATCTATGTATTTTCTTTGGTGAAATTAGTCTGTTTGCATTACTATAAAGGAATATTTGAGACTGCATAATTTATAAGGAAAAGAGATTTAATTGGCTCACAACTCCATAGGGCGTACAGGATGCATGATGCTGGTATCTGCTTCTGGTGAGGGCCTCAGGAAGCTTACAATCATGGTGGAATGCAATGGGGGACCAGGTGTACTCGATGAGAATGGGAACAAGGGGTGGTGGGAGGCACCACATTCTTTTAAACAACCAGATCTCTTGTGAACTCAGTCGTCACCAAGGGGTTGGCATTAGCCATTCATGAGGGATCCACTCCCATGATCCACATGCCTCCCACCAGACCCCACCCCCAACACTGGGGATTACATTTCAACATGATATTTGGCAGTGATAAGTATCCAAACCATATAACCTACATTCTAATTGTATTGTTTGCTTTTTTATTGTTGAGTTTGAGAAGTCCTTTATATGTTCTAGATACTAGTCCTTTCACAGATATGTGGTTTGCAAATATTTTCGCCCACTCTGTAGTCTTGTCTTTTCATCTTAACAGGATCTTTTGTAGTACAAAAGTTTTTAATCTTAAGGACTATCAGTTTACCAATTTTTCCTGGTAAGGATCGTGCTTTTGGTATCAAGTCTGGAAACTCTTTGTCTACCCCATACCCTAAAAATTTTTCTCCTGTGTTTTTCTCTGTATTTTGTAGTTTTACATTTAAGTCTGTTATCCATTTTGAAATAATTTTTGTATGAGGTATGAAATTTAGGTCAAAGTTTATTTGCTTGCCTATGGATGTTTAATAGTTTCAGCACCAGTTGTCAAAAATCTTTTATATAATAGTGTATGACCTTGACCAGTTAAACTACCTGCCTGGTTTTGTTTCCTTTGTCTAAAAATGAGGAGATTGGACTAGGACTAGATGGATATCATTTAAGCTGCATTCTTGGAAGTTCTGGGGTCCAGGAAGCCTCAATAGGAGCAGCAATGTGGGTGAGTGGTGAGTAGGGCTCTCATGTTGTCCCTGACTTCATTCAGGGCAGTGCTGCTTTTTAGGTTTTATATTTTTTGGTTCTATTTGATATGTGTTTTGACATGGTACCCACTGCTGTTAACAAGTTTGGAAACCATTAGATTAGATAATATCTGAAGTACCTTTCTGTAGTCCATTGCTATGATTCTAAGTGTTCAGTATCGTAACTCACTTTTTACGTTGCATATTAGCCTTCAGGTTCCTCTGTTAGTTTCTTGAGGGGTTACTCTTATGAAATCTTATTTCTCTTTATAAATATGATAGACTTTATGAAATCGATTAACTTAACAGTTTATGAATCAATTTATATGTCAAATTGAAAATTTGTTAAATATATTAGAATTTTACAGTTGAATCATTTATTTCACAGAATTCTCATGCCTGGAAGAGAGCATAAGGGACTAAAAATAAACCATGTACCAATCTCAATGTCTCTCTTACCATCCACCTGTCTGGCTCTTGCCAATTCACAGAGCATTTGCAACAGTTTTTTATCAGCTCCCTAAGGGTTACTTGCAACAGCTTTTTACCAGCTCCCTAAGGGTTACTTGCAACAGCTTTTTGAGATAAACAAAATCAGGCTTATGTGCTCATACCTATTTTCAACATGAGGAAACAGACTAAGATCCAGTGACCTGCCCAAAGTTACAGAACTAACAAGTATCAAGTAGAAGACTGAGAGAAGAGTTCACATGATTAACACCTAGTCAAGTTATTTTCCCTTTATGTTTTATATATTAGGGTTTCAGTGGATATTTTCCAAAAGTTGATATTTGCTACTTTAGCTTTTTATCTATAAAGTGGGATGATAATATAACACACTCAAATAGTTGCATGTTTTTTCTTTTTTTCAATTAAATAGGGTTGAGATAGTGCATTTGAAAAAAAATTGCGCTAGAAAGTGCTCCCCATTCAAATGGTGGTTATTATTTTATACTTTGGCTGCATCTTGGAATCATAGCAGGCAGCTTTGTGTGTTTGCTGATTCCTATTCATGGGAAATGTGTTTGTTTATATCACAGTGTATTATCTATTTTTCCTTTTAATACCCATGTGGCCAAATTATGAACTGCCATATTAATAAGACGCAAACCTATTTGAGAGGGTGGTTAGACTTAATCGTTTTCATAAAGTTGTTTTAATAGTTATTTTTCAACAGATGGACAGCTTACATTTGGCCACGTTTCTGTGACAGTGTGATGATTGAACTTTTCAACAGATGGCATACAAACACTTGGGAAAACACCCTTCCAATATGAATTGTAATAAAAAAGACTCTTAGAGTGCCAGAAAAATGATAGTCTATATTCCCAAGTCCTTAGTCTCTGCTATTATAATTATAATTTAGATGATTTGGAAGTTTCTATATCTGGTGCTTGGATTTGTTTTGTAAATGAGCATATATATCTGCATTAGAGTGAAATGATGAGGAACACCCTGTTGTCAATTAGAGATTCAACATAGATACAGCATTTAAATCCTCCATTGTTTGTTGATAGATGTACATAATCTCCTCTTGCTGAGTCATTCTACTTCTATTCCGTGCATAGAAAATGTAACCTTTCATAAGAATCAACTGTCAGATACTTACGTGTTCTTTCTAAAAAGTATTGACTTAAAAAAATTACCAAACTTAGAATTTCAAACATGTTCAACAATGTGATGAACTACCCAGCTTTCCAAGTTGTCCTGTGTCTGCTGTTGACCACCTAGCATGGCTTCTGGAATCAGTAAGTGAGGAATCTGACATAAGTGGGGCAGGAAGGAGAGTCATGAAAATCTGTGATGGCATTTATGATTGTTATAATGACAAAGGGCATTTACCGATATTTAGTGGGTGCAAGTCAGAGTACCTATACATGCTACACTACGTAATATAGTTTTAAACAAGAAAGAAATATTCCATGTCCTACATTAATTTGAACATCTGGCTGGACATCCATCTGAGCCTGGAACCTAACTTTGCTTAAATGAAATGACAGAGTAGATTTTGTAATACATGGTATTTTTGCAGAGTTTTAGTACTCACAAAATATTAGATGTTAGCATCCACCCCTACCTCTGCTTCTTGATTTTACTATACTGCTGTATAAAAGGTTGAAAGACTTCTGATCTGATTTTATTGCTCCTGAATTCTGACTTTTTCATGCTAAATAAGTGCAAGCATATAAACCCTTTTTTATATCCTTTAGTATAGTCATAGACTGAACATTTACTTAGTAAACAGATATTGTAAATTTACTTTCCTATTTCCCCTTTTTATCCTAAATAGACCATTTTTAAATATTTAATCCTTGATATTTTTAAAATCTGTGTAAGTTATATTATCCAGGGATTTCTAGATTGAAAGAGAAAATTACAGAATGCTTGTTATTATAAAGGGGCTCTGAAATTGATCAGGATGAGAAGCATTACTATAGAAAATTAAGTAATACAAGACAAATTATTTCTCTACTTGTCCCCTTGTGCACACATAATTCAGTGTTGGAATCATTCAAAGAAAAGGACAGGGTCGTGATTCTAAGTCTTTAATATAGAATGCAGTCTCAATAAATTCTGTATCATTCTGCTTTTATGGATGTCTTAAACTGATTTTCTTTTGGCAAGTTGTATTAGTTAGCTTTTCTTTGTATTTGTCATTACAGATGGCGTTTAATGATTGCTTCAGTTTGAACTACCCTGGCAACCCCTGCCCAGGGGACTTGATTGAAGTGTTCCGTCCTGGCTATCAGCACTGGGCCCTGTACTTGGGTGATGGTTATGTTATCAACATAGCGCCTGTAGGTGAGGTTTATTTCCAGTGGCTCCTGGGAGCAAATTTTTAGTATTCTTGTTACAGGAAGGAATCATGGGTGAAATAATAAACAAAACAAAATCGAAATAAAATATAGAAAGCAGATAAATCCAACTAATCTAGATTTAGAGAAGGATATTCTAAAACCAAAGCAGCGTTGGAGAAATCACAAAGGCCAATTCACATGAAATTTTAAAACCTCTGGATTTAAAAAATCACAATTAAAAAGTAAATAACCAGCTGGGGAAAATATTTGCCACAAACATGGCAAGGTTCAGTGTCTTTATGTAGCACACAAATAGGTTATTTCAATTTATTCAACACCTATTTATAGATCACTTCGTATGTTCTGAATGCTATTCTAAGTGCTGGGGGTATACAGATGTCTCCCTGCATGTTGGAGTTTACATTTTAGTAAGTGGGGACAGACCATGAGCAAGTTACGGAGGTGTTAAAATTGTGATAAGTGATACAGAAAAAATAAGAAGGTAGGATGAGGAGTGCTGAGGGCAGAAGGTGGTGGGTGGAGATGCTGTGATTTTAAATGAAATGGTCAGGAAAATTTCTTAAGAAAGTGACATTTGAGGAAAAACGTAAAAGAGGTAAAGAAACCGGTCAGATGCTATCTGGAGAAAGAGTATCCCAGGTCAAGGGGACAGCAGACACTAAAACCTCAACAAACAAATGGATGAAGAATTAGGAACAGTTTGTAAAAGAAGAAAAGCAAAAGCTAATGCACCTTTTGAAAAAATTTCAACTTTCTGGCCTAGGAATTGTAAAATAAACCAATAAAATATTTTGTACCTATCTCATTAGCAAAGGTTAAAAAGTGATAACGATCAGTGTTGATAAGAATATAGTGAAATGAACATAAAGGTATTGTTGATGGTAATATAAATTGATAAGGACTAGGACCTTAAAAGGGTTCGTATTCTCTGGCCCTTTAATTGTACTTCTAGGAATCTATTCTGGGGAAACATTTAGAGATTAGACGAGCATTTCTGTATAAAGATATTCACTTCTGTGTCACTTATAATGGTTAAAGTAGACAATGGCATATTTTCAATAGCGGAATGATTAAATGAATTAAGATTTAGCCACATAATATTAGTTAGCTAATATTCTTTACTGAGGAATCTTCATTGCTTCATGGAGGGAAACTGCAGAAAGAGCAGAGGTGGTTCTGGCCTCAGAGATGCCTATATCTAGGGGTTTAACCACTATTTAGACTCTCTGTCACACATCTGCATTTTTTTCTATATGCTGTCTTCTTTTTCCCAGACTATGTCTCTTTAAAAAACTAAACTGATGACCATAAGCAGCTTTAGGTTCTGACTCTTAGGTTCTTTTGACCCAACACGAAAGAACTAACTGTAACTACCTGTTACAGTTAAAGAATCACAGAGACAGACTCCACCATCGCTCCAGTGTGAGCTCCATGTTCATCGCTGGACTATCACTGTGCCCGAGAGAATGGAATACTGTGATTGGCTCAGACATAATTGTTTCCAGGAATAAGTAGGCAATGGTGGGATTTGGTGCTGGATAGATATAAATAACAGCATCCGTAACAGCCATAAAAAATCTTATATCTGGACATGTTTTATTGCAGGGAAGATGGTCTTAATATGATATTTATTTGAAAAAGATTAACCACATGCTTAGTCATAAAGCAAGTCTCAATAACGTCAAAAAAACTGAAATCATACCAAGCACACTCTTGAACCACAGTGCAATAAAAACAGAAATGAATACAAAGAAGATTTCTCAAAACTATATAAAAACATGGAAATTAAACAGCTTGGTCCTCAGTATCGATGTGTGATGCTTAATATCTAATGTCAACATGATTGGATTGAAGGATGCAAAGTATTGTTCCTGGGTGTGTCTGTGAGGGTGTTGCCAAAGGAGACTAACATTTGAGTCAGTGGGCTAGGAGAGGCAGAAACACCCTCAATCTGGGTGGGCACCATCTAATCAGCTGCCAGTGAGGCTAGGATAAAAGCAGGCAGAGGAACGTGGAAAAATTACACTGGCTAAGTCTTCTGGCCTACATCTTTCTCCCGTGCTGGATGCTTCCTGCCCTTGAATATCCAACTCCAAGCTCTTCAGCTTTTGGACTCTTGATCCTACACCAGTGGTTTGCCAGGGGCTCCCAGGCCTTTGGCCACAGACTGAAGGCTTCACTGTTGGCTTACCTACTTTTGAGGTTTTGGGACTCGGACTGGCTTCCTTGCTCCTCCACTTGCAGATGGCCTATTGTGGGACTTCACCTTGTGATTGTGTGAGTCAATACTCCTTAATAAACTCCCTTTCATATATATATCTATCCTATTAGTCCTGCCCCTCTAGAGAACCCTGAAGAATACAGGTGGAAAATGAAATGAGGGCAGAAATCAAAAAGTTATTTGAAATTAATGAAAATAGAGACACAACTTACCAAAATCTTTAGGATGCGCCTAAATCAATGTTAAGAGGAAAGTTTATAGCACTAAACACTGTCATTAAGAAGGTAGAAGGAGCTCAGATTAACAACCTAATATTGCACATAGTGCAACTAGGAAAAAAAGAACAGACCAACCCCAAGCTAGCAGGACAAAATAAATCTAAAATTGGAGAAAAACTGAAAGAAATGGAGATACAAAAATCCATACAAAATTAACGAAACAAAGAATTTGTTTTTTGAAAGGATAAGCAAGATCGATAGATTGCTATCTAAATTAACAAAGGAAAAAAGATCCAAAGAAGTGCAATCAGAAATGACAAAGATGACATTATAACCAGTCCTACAGAAATTCAGAAGGTCCCTAGAGACTATTATGAACACCTCTATACACACAATTTAGAAAATTTAGAGGAAATGGCCAAATTTTGAAACATACAAACAACCTTTCAACATTGAACCAGGAGAAAAGTGAAAACCTGTACAGACCAATAACAAGTTCCAAAATTGAATCAGTAACAATAATAAAAAAAAAATACTACCAACCGAAAAAAGCCCTGGAGCAGATGGATTCACAGCCAAATTCCAGGAGGTGTACAAAGAACTGGTACCAATCCTACTGAAACTACTCCAAAAACTCAAGGAGGAGGGGCTCATTCCTAACTCATTCTGTGAAACTAGCATCATCCTGATACCAAAATTGGAGAGACACACAAAAAAGAAAACCTCAGGCCAATATTCCTGATGAATATAGATGCAAAAATCCTCAACAAAAGACCAGCAAACCAAATTTGGCAGCACATCAAAAAGTTAATTCATAATCAAGAAGGCTTTATTCCTGAGATACAAGATTGGTTCAACATACACAAATCAATAACTATGATTCACCACATAAACGCTTTGAAAACCAAAAACCATGTGATCATCTCAATAGATGCAGAAAAAGCCTTTGATTAAACACAACATCCCTTCATGATGAAAATCCTGAAGAGAATAGGCATTGAAGGAACATACCTCAAAATAATGAATCATTTATGAGACACCCACAGCCAACATCATACTGAATGGGCCATTCCCCTTCAGAACTGAAGCAAAATAAGGGTGTTCACTCTCACTATTCCTGTTCAACATAGTACTGGAAGTTCTAGCCAGAGCAGTGAGGCAAGAGAAAGAAATGAAAGGCATCCAAATAGGAAAAGAGTAAGTCAAATTACCTCTTTTATTGAATATTTGATTCTGTACCTAGAAAGCCCCACAGACTCCACCAGAAGCCTCCTGGAACTGATAAACAACTTCAGTAAAGCTTCAGGATACAAAATCAGTGTACAAAAATAAGTAGCATTTTTATACACCAGTAACATTCTAGCTGAGAGCCAAATTAAAAAAAAAATTCATTTACAATAGCCACAGATAAATAAAATACCTAGGAATACATCCAACCAAGAAGGTGAAAGATCTCTACAAGGAGAACTATAAAACACTGCTAAAAGAAATCAGAGATGAGACAAATAAATGGAAAAACACTCCATGCTCACGGATTGGAAGAAATAATATTAAAATGTTCATATTGCCCAAAAGCAACCTACAGATTCAACACTATTTCTATCAAGCTACCAATGCCATTCTTCACAGAATTAGAAAAAATATTCTAAAATTTATATGGGACCAAAAAAGAGCCCGAGTAGCAAAAACTAAAAAGAAGCTGGAGGCACGTTACCCAACTTCAAACTCTACTAGAAGGCTGTAGTAACCAAAATATCATAGTACTGGTACAAAAACAGACACACAGACCAATGAGTGAGACCTAAGTAAACAAAAGAGCTTCTGCACAGCAAAAGAAATTATCAACAGAGTAAATAGTCTACAGAATGGGAGAAAATATTCATAAACTGTGCATCTGACAAAAGTCTAGTGTCCAGAATTTACAAGGAATTTAAATTAATCAACATGTAAAAAATAATTTAATTAAAAAATGGGCAAAGACAGGAACAGACACTTCTGAAAAGAAGACATTCAGGCAACCAACAAACCTATGAAACAATGCTCATCATCACTAATCATCATAGAAATGCAAATCAAAACCACAATGAGATACCATCTCACATCAGTCAGAATGGTGATTATTAAAAAGTCAAAAAAAAACAGATGCTGGTGATGTTGCAGAGAAAAGGAAATGTTTACACACTGTTGGTGGGAATGTAAATTAGTTCAGCCACTGTGGAAAGCAGATTAGAGATTTATCAAAGAGCTTAAAAGAGAACTACCATTTGATCCAGCAGTCCTATTACTGGGTATATATCCAAAGGAAAATAAATTATTCTACCAAGAAGACACATGTACTTGAATGTTCATCACAGCATTATTTGCATAGGAAGGACATAGAATCAGTCTTATTGAAAATATTACTAGCAGTTACTTCTGGATGGTGGGATAATGGGTGATTCCTGTATACATTTATATGCTTTGTTTTTTTGTATTTTATAAATGTTTAAAAATGAGCACAAATTAATTTGTTAACAAAAAGCGTATGCAGACCAGGCGTGGTGGCTCACGCCTGTAATCTAGTACTTTGGTAGGCCAAGGCAGGCAGATCAGTTGAGGTCAGGAGTTCAAGACCAGCCTGGCCAACATGACGAAACCCTGTCTCTACAAAAAATACAAAAATTAGCCAGGTGTGGTGGCAGGCACCTGCAATCCTAGCTACTCAGGAGGCTGAGGCAGGAGAATCACTTGAGCCCAGGAGGTAGAGGTTGCAGTGAGCTGAGATTGTGCCACTACACTACAGCCTGGGCAACAAAGCAAGACTCCATGAAAAAAAAATAAAAGTGTATGCAGATAACAAATAAATGACCTGGAATATTTTCCTCAGGTTATGTTTAAAGAGAAGTATTTATAGAGCTAAGTTTTATTATCTTGGGAACTTCTGAGACTTTTTAATGAAGTGGTTTTTTGCAACATTTTAAAGTATTTGCCTCTTGTTTTAGAATATTATAAGTGAAAATGACAAATGATATTTATGATTCAGAGCTTCCAGAGTCTAGTGGTTAATACTAAGCAACCCTCTACATCTGCATTATCTCTGCAGTTTTCATACCTGGAAAATAATATGAGATTTTCATGCTGTTTTCTTATTTTCATGCCTTAAATTCCATATTATTGTGGTTTGAGCATTCAGCTTTGATCCTGTAGATTGATATTCAATTATATTGTTAACTACTGTGATACATTTTCCAAGCCAGTTTACCTCTCCAAATTTTAATTTTCTAATTTTTGCATGTGGTTATTAAAAATATGTTTAGTAATTCTAACTGGGATATATATGCTCTGAGGACTTGTAATGTGTGAGAACTTGCAATGTGTAAGATGTTCACTGGAACATCTCACAGTCTGTGAGGAAGACAGACAGAAGGATAGTGGAAAATAAGTTTTGCTTTTAGTCATTACTAAAAGAGAAAGTTTCTAAACACTAGTTATGTGGAGACTCTTTCTCTCATGATTGACCTGAACATGGCCAAGCATAGCAGTTGTAGGCAGTTTGACAAGGACTGGAGCCTGGCTTTAGACCTGTACCCTGAGGAATCATCTGTCCAACCTCAAGTACTGACATTGTCAGGCCAAAGATACAGTAGTTCCTGGCAGACTAGGCAAATGCTTATGAGCAGAGGCAGCCAAGGTGGAGTGGTAGGGCATGGGGCATTGTCGTAAGTGGGTAGGTCACTGCCTGGGGCCATGTCTGGTAGACAGTGCCTACCAAGTTAGCTTCAGGCTCAGGACTTAGGGGGCTTTTTTTTTTTTTTTTTTTTTTTTTTTGGTCAAAGGAACTGGCAGGAAGAAAGCAGGGCCCCAGCCTGACTTCAGCCATCCTATCACAGGACTGAGGTACTATGCAGGTTTCGGAATAGGAAATTGGACCCCAAATTGATGCCTAGTTGAAAAACAAGTTTCAGACGCTTAGGGAGCTTAGACACTAGGATGAGCCTACTAATAACAGTGTACTCTACAGTATTAATTTGGAAGGGTTCAGATGCTGAGCAAAAAACTGCTTTATAGAAAAAGTGGACAATAATCTTATCTGTATCTATGTTAGACACACATACCAACATCTCTAATAATATAATACCAATCTACAGAGAATTTATTTCCCAAGGATGAGTAGGGTATTCTCATCCAATTTGTTCTATGGGAACATCATACATTTTCAAAAAGTTTTTCTTATATTCTCACTCATACAATAGTGAGTAAGTGTTACTGCCAAGTTATAGAATAACTGCTTAAGGCTGATGAGATTAAATGACTTTGGTTTGATATTAAGTTAGGAACAGGGCTAGGTTTAGACATGCCAGCATTTCCAAAGTCTTTAGATGGCATTAGAGTTCATTGGACTGGGTCACTATACCTGAGAATACTGAAGGATAGAGAAGGGACTTGAGTTGTCCAAGGTCCTGCAACAAGTTAATAACCAAACTGAGACTAAAACATGAATATTATGAATTTTGAGCTAGAAGGGACTTGAAGTAGAATCAAGACCATAGCATTCTTCCAATCTTATTGCCTTTAGTCTTTCTTTTTTTTCCTGTTACAGCAGTCTCACATCAGTGATCTCATATACTGAAAAGAATATGCTAGAAAGGATGTTGAGTTTTTTGAATGGGAGTTTATTTACCAATATCACAGATGGTTGTTCTTAAATTATTTTTCATTGGTGGACAGAGGCTAACTAATGACATATCTTAGTGGGCTTGTGAATGTTTTCTCTTTCCTTGCAATTGCTAATTTCAATGAAATTTTGTGCCTTTAAGTAGATCCTTTGATTCACTGAGCTTTTGGATGACTTTTGATAGATTAATTGACTTTATTTTTAAAGTACTTTACAATTTTTGTCAGTTACTACCGTTGTTTTGTAGTATGACAAATTTCTAGCTAACAGCATGTTCGTCTTTTCCCTGCCTGTTGTCCTGTTGTCCCACCAGTCCAGTAAGCTGAAAATGAATATTAAGGTGATAAAAGAGAATGGATATATAAAACTACTATCAAAAGAAAGTCCTCTTCATCCAAAATACATATAAAAGTGTTCATCTAAAATATTAAAATATGAAAAATAATTTAATAGATTAAACTCCAGGATGTTGTTACCTATGAAAACTTTTTAAAAGGCAACTAAAAATTTGAAGGATAATACCATAGTATTTTAATAATTCACATTTATTGAAGACTTCCAGTATTTTGAAATGGTGGATCAGTTATACATTTCTATCCTAAGTAAGAAATGAGGTTATAATTCTTCTCACAAAAGCTTGGAAAAATGGCAGCTATAAGAAGGCTAGCAAAGCCTCGTGTTATCTAAACCTTGCACCTCTTGAGCCTAATTTTTCAAAATCCTACTTATCGTGCCCTATACCCATGATTCAAATTTATTGTGGTTTTGATTTGCATTTTCCTGATGGCTAATGATGTTGGGCATCAATTTATGTGCTTATTGGCCATTTGTATATCACCTTTGGAGAAATGCCTATTAAGATTATTTGCCCGTTTTTTTTGTTGTTGTTTGTTTGTTTCTTTTTTTTTTTTTTAGATGAAGCCTTGCTCTGTTGCCCAGGCTGGAGTGCGGTGGCATGATCTCAGCTCACTGCAACCTCCACCTCCTGGGTTCAGGCTATTCTCCTGCCTCAGCCTCCCAAGTAGCTGGGATTACATGCATCTACCACCATGCCTAGCTAATTTTTTGTATTTTTAGTAGAGACTATGTTGGCTAGGCTGGTCTCATGTTGGCCAGGCTGGTCTCAAACTCCTGACCTCGTGATCCACCTGCCTTGGCCTCCCAAAGCGCTGGAATTACAGGCGTGAGCCACCGTGCCCGGCTATTTGCCCGTTTTTAAATTGGTTTATTTGCCTTTTTATTGTTCAGTAGTAAGTTTTCTTTATGTACTCTGGATAGTGGACCCTTTTCAAATACGTATCTAGAATACATATTTTTCATCAGGGAAATGCAAATCAAAGCCACAATGAAATTTCGCTTCACACCCAATAGGATTGTTATAATACAAAAGATGGTAAGTGTTGGCAAGGAAGTGAAGAAATTGGAACTCTCGTGTCTTTCTGGTATGCATGTAAAATGATATAACTGCTTTGGAAACCAGTCTGGCAATTCCTCTAAAATTAAATGTAGAATTACTATATGACTCAGCCGTTCTAATCCTAGGTATGTATCCAAGATAAATGAAACATATGTCCACATGGAAACCTGCACATGAATGTTTATAGCAGCATCAAAATGTAGAAACAACTCAAATATCCATCTAATGGGCAATGGATAGACAAAATGGGATATATCCATACAATGTAGTATCTTTCAATAATAAAAAGAAATGAAGTACTCATACATGCTACAGTATGGACCTTGAAAACATTATGCCAAGTTGCCTACTTAGCCAATCACAAGAGACTACATATTATATTATTTCATCTATGTGAGATGCCTAGAATAGGGAAATCTATAGAGACAGAAAATAAATTAGTGGTTGCCTGGGGCTGAGGGGGTTGAGGCAAATGAGGGGAGACTGCTAAAGGGTAAGAGGTATCTTTTTGGAATGATGAAATGTTTCAAAATTGTGATTGTTGCACAAGTCTGAATATACTAAAAAACATTGAACTACATTATTTCAGTGGGTAAGTATGTGGTATGCTAATTAGATCTCAAATTTTTTTTTTAAATAAAAAGGTTTGGGAAAATGGGAGATAGAACATAATGAAAGGATATATTTGTTTTCATTAGGAAATAATTGGAAATTCATTCTCATTAGGAAATGTATTAACATAATGAATGTTCTGCTCACATTTAACAATAAATCGCTTTTGAGCTAGAACAGAGGGTACACACAAATTCCTGCTCACGTTTGCGTTGAAAATTAGTGGTGTAGATAGGAAATAGGTTCCATTCCTCTTCTTTGTTAATGACAAAGTTTTTCACTGCACTAACCAAGGAATTTTTATTTGTTTACTTATTTTATTTTTGGAAATGAGGAGATGTTAGTCAAAGGGTAGAAAATTTCAGTTATGCAAGACAAATAAGTTCTGGAGATGTACTGTACAACATAGGGCCTATGATTAATGATACTATGTTGCCTACTTTAAAATTTGCTAAGAGGTTAGATCTTATGTTAAGTATTCTTAGCACAAACCAACAGAGGGAGTGGGCGGAAGCTTTTGGAGGTGATGGATAAGTTTATGGCATTGATTGTGATGATGGTTTCATGGTGGAGGTGATGGATAAGTTTATGGCATTGATTGTAATGATGGTTTCATGGGGGTATACTTATCTCCAAATACATCAAGTTGAACGCATTAAATATCTACAGCTTTTTGCATGTCAGTCAGTCTTCAGTAAAGTGGTTACAAATAAGCAATATTTTTTAAATGTTAAATGAAAAGAGAGCCATCTTCTTACTTGACTATAACTTGCAATCCATCATCATTTTACCTTTCACATCTAGACCCAAGACCCATGAAAAATTAATTTTTCTTCAACAAATAGTAAGAACCTGTCTCTGGCAGGTTCTGATGAAGATGATGCAGTGACAGCCTTAAGAGTCTACCTAAGCTTTGGTGTTCACGGACCTCAGTGAGAACCCCATCATCACCATTATTAGTGGAGTGTCCTTGGACCCACTGTTTATCAGTCTTCTGATCAACACAGGTCGTTTGAAAGATTTTGGAGATATTTGAGGTCTCTCAGCATACTGTATTATGTATTATCCATCCCAATAAATAGCATGCGCATGGTGGATATTACTTTTCATAACAGTATCCAGGAATTTTATAGATCTTTGTTAGCATAGTTTATAAAATCTTGATCTAGCAGCAACTGGATTATATATTACTATCAATAACTAATAGTATTACTACTAATAATAGCTAATATTAGGTTAGTTTTTTGAATCCCTTTAAGCTTAGGGCCCTTGAGCTTAGAAATGTTTTCTTGGGGAATGGCTATGTATTTCCCAAGTTTAAAAACTAGTAATGCACAAAAAAGGTGAGAAGGGTAGGATTATGATTTCATCTTTTTTTTCTTCTTCGTGCTTTTCTGTATTTGAAAAAAAAAATAGATTCAATTTTCTAGAGCAGTTTTTAGCTTCATAGCAAAATTGAGCTGAAAGTATAGAACTCTCTCCTCCTTCCCCACGCAGTATAGCCATCTCCTTCATCAATATCTCACATCATTACCATACCATTGTGAAAATTGATGAACCATCATTAATACATCGTTATCAACCAGAGTCCATAGTTTACATTAGGGTTCGCTGGTTGTTATGAAATCTATGGTTTGGACAAATTTAAAATGACACAGTCCATTATTATAGTATTATAAATAATAATTTTCCTGCCCTAAAACTCCTGTGCTCCACCTATTCATCCTTCCCTCCCTGCAAATCCCTGACAACCATTGATTTTTTTTTTTTACCATCTCCATAGTTTTCCCATTTTCAGAATATCATGTTGCTGAAATCATGTAGTATGTGGCTTTTTTCAGGTTGGCTTCTTTCATGTAATAATATGTATTTAAGGTTTCTTCATGTACTTTTGTGGCTTGATTCCTCATTTCTTTTTAGCACTGAATGATATTCCATTTCCTTGATTTACCACAGCCTATTTATCCATTCAACCACTGAAGGACATCTTGGTTGCTTCCAAGTTTTGGCAATTATGAATAAAGCCTCTACAAACCTCCATGTGCAGGTTTTTATGTGGACATTAGTATTCAGCTCCTTTGGGTAAGTACCAAGGAGCATGATTGCTAGATCATATGGTTAGAATATTCTTAGTTTTGTAAGACACTGCCAAACTGTCTTCCTGAATGAGTGCATCATTTTGCATTTTGCACTCTCAGCAATGAGAGTTCTTGTTGTTCCACATCCTTGCCAGCATTTGATTATCAGTATTTGGAATTTTAACCATTTTAATAGGCATCTTGTTTCAGTTTGCAGTTGCCTAGTTACATGTAATTTCGAGCATCTTTTTACATGCTTCTTTGCATATCATCTTTGATGATGTGTCTCTTGATGATCTTGCCTATTTTTTAATTCAGCTGTTCATTTTCCTGTTGTTGAATTTCAAGAGTTCTTTATATATTTTAGATAACGCTCCTTTATCAGATTTGTCTTTTACAGTTGTTTTCTCTCAGTTTGTGTCTTATCTTTTATGTATTTTTCAAAATTTCTAAGAACATATTTTACTCTCATAGACCAAACAAATTATGAAAATGTCTCTATCTTTGTCAAAGATGGCCCACACTCTTCAGTAGGCCTGGACAAGGCAACACATGAACACATCCTGATGGTGCTTCAGTGCATACGACTGCAGCCTTAGGAGGCCTTAGGAAAGTGCGTTTTTATAAACCTGCCACACATCTGTGTCCCCGCTACACTGCTGTCTAGACACAGCCACTCCAGGTTCAGCTAATGTTTCATTAGGCCAGGTACAGATCCCCAGAATGAGGCCTTTATTATGGCCCATGGACAGAAAGCCCTCTAAAGGATAAAGAATGCAGAGTTGGATTTGGTGACCTTATAATCCACAGTAAGCCATGAAGTAAAAGTTCTTGTTCATGTTGGTTCACCAAGAACATCGTGAGATGTTGTAATCTTGCACGTCACATCCCATTACTCCTAACTCCAATGGGTTGTCCCAATTACATGAGATTCATTATCTAGAATGAGACTTGACATAAATGAACATTTGGAATTGGGGAAGCTGTCTTAAAGTGGCACTGCTTAAAGTGGCTTTATGATCATGATATCTGGCCTGTGTCATCTCTAGGGATTTTGGTTTGGGATCAGGTTGCCCGTCCCCCAACCAGGCCTCTTAAATTTGTCAGCTTTCATTAACATCTTGTGTTTCTAGTGGCTGAAAGATACCTAGTCAGTTAGGTCTGCACCTAGCTGGGGCCACACCATCTATAGGATCCTGCCATTTTCCAAGGGCCGTAACCTGCTACCATTTGACACCTCTGTTTAAAGACACTGATTGCACCTTCGTTTTTTTTTTTATTGACTACCCCATTTCTCTCTATTAGACCTTTTTGGGATATCACTATCTGCTGGAATTGCACTAGGGTTGGGCTTGATCCCTGTCTAATTAGTGACTCTTCCCCTTCTTTGGGATTTTATCTTATATCCTGCATCTCCCTGCCTCTTCTCCCCCGCTCCCCCAATATGGCATGTGGGTAGCTCTGTGCTACAGTGAATTCTGATTATCTCCTAGGAAATAGTTTAGGTAAGGATTAATTAAAATATAAATAAAACAGATAAGAAATCAAATAAAATCAAAATTATAAAGTAAAGCAGGATTCGTCAGGGCTAGTGCCAAGTTCTTTGCCCTTACCATTCTCCCTGGCATCTGGGGGTTGGAGCAGAGACAGTGGGCCACAATTACAGGCCTAGTCTCTGCCCACCACAGGATGGTGTAGTGGAATGAACACATGCTGCAAACACATGGAGCTAATACTCCTGTTGTATCCCTCTTTCCTGGCCCTGGCCCTTGTGACTGTTCGTAACAGGGAAGCTGCAGTTAGGGAGGTAGCATTGTGTTGCAGTAATACGTGGGTGGCAGGCTCCACGGTGGAAGGCTGTGGTTAGACAGAGAGCATGCTCAAATATGACCTGGGTTAGGCTTTCCAGCTCTTAGACTGGTTCCCCAGAGTCATTTGGGAAAAATATTTTGCTTTATTTGAAAGACCTGATTCTTCAATCCCAGAGAGAACAAATGTGTTCAGAGTACCTGATAATTCTGAAATATCTGAATGTGACCTTTGGGTCATCAAATTGCACTCAAACCCATTTGAATGGAAGGCAATATTAGTTGAGTGCCAAGAATACCATGAATATTCATTAGTTCCCTCATCATCATGATGATTAATACCCTTAAAGCTATAAATGTCTGAATTCCTTTATGGACAGTTGATCTTGAGAGTGGTTTGTCTCCATGAGAAATTGATTTTTGACATGATAGTTAACATCAGTATTGGCTTTTTTTGAAATTTGTTTATCAGAAGAGAAATTGTGTCTACCAAATAAGAGCTTATGGGTATTTAGCTCAGATGATATCCCTGAATTATTTGCTGTTTGACATCCCTGAAACACACACACACACACACACACACACACACACACACACACACTCTTACACGATACTTACCCTGGTGTAGACCCAGCCAATCCAAAGTGTTTATTTAAGGGGCAGGAGCTGCATAGGAGAAGAACGTGCATTTTGGAAGACTCAGCCTATAAACATCTTCGTGGAATGATCTCAGGCAAACTACTTATGATATCCCAAGTTTTGCAAAACAAGAGTGGAATATTAACCTCTTTCACCAGTGTACTATTATGATTAATGGGAACTGTGTTCATAATGAGTTTATAAACTTGTCAGAGTGCTTTAAAAATATGAGGAATATATACCCATGTGTACGTATCTACATCTTTGACATAATTATAAAACTTATAAATTTATTTCTTCATCTTTATGCAGAATTTTAATTTTGCATTGAACTTTAAATGTATCCATTATACATTAAAACAGATGTTCAGTTTAGGAAACAGGCTAAAGCTTCATTTAGGACACTGAGATGTCTTTAGAATATGATATATTTTTTGTTTGCTTCTTGTTTCCTTATAGGCCAACCGAGCGATAAGTACTGTTGAGTTTGTGACAGCTGCTGTTGGTGTCTTCTCATTCCTGGGCTTGTTTCCAAAAGGACAAAGAGCAAAATACTATTAACAATTTACCAAAGAGATATTGATATTGAAGGAATTTGGGAGGAGGAAAAAAAACCTGGGGTGAGTACTTATTTTCAGTGCATCATCACTGTTCCGGATTCCTATGATGGATGGCAGGCTCTTTAATAAATTGCTTACTGATATTATCTTATCATTGAGCCAATGAAATTTTTTTTTTCCCCTGCTAGCATAGATTTACTGTGGCAGCTTGAACGAGAAGCAGTAGCCTTTTGAGTGAGCCAGCAGAAGATCTTAACAAAATCTCATCACATTTTATTTCTACTATAAATACTATTTTCCTTTTCCCCGAGGGTGGCCATTTTGCCAGAGGGATGAAAGACTATTTATATATGGTTTTGAAAGAAATTTTAAGAACCCCAGATTGTTAGAGTTGACATCTAAATTCATGTTTCTTTTCTTGTTGGAAAAGAAACTGGGAAATTTAGCATTTTGGTTAGGCAGTTTGAGGGACTCTAATTTACAAGCCTTTTGGGGAATGCACCCTCATCTTCTTCCTGTGCCTGTATAGATGAGGGTGGATGGGAAGAGGAGAGGCTGTTTGCTTCAGGGTTTCAGTTCTGGTGATTTGTGTGGAATCTACTTGCTTGTCAGGAGGACATGACAAGTAAGAAATCTTATTTTAAGATTTCTACAGTGTTACATATTATTCCCTTTGGATTTTGAAGTATTTCAGGGATTTGACCTTTTAACCTTGAGAAGCAATCATTAAATGTTTGTTTAAAATGCCATATTTGGAAAACAATATCTCATATTCTGAAGACTTTTTCTACAGGCCAAGGAGTGTCATAATTTTGTTCTCTCATTTTATTATGTGTTGAATTAACGACACTGCTTTTTATGCTGTTCCAGTGAAATTCTTGGTGGCAGCAGGTGGGGAAAGGGGGAGTGCAGCTCTCTCTAACCTAGGATTACATCAGACATTGTAACATGACCCCATAAACCACACCACCAGCCAATGACATCCATCTTATGCTATCATCAAAAGCTTGGCATTAAATAAAGGGAATGTTCAAGTTAATATTAGGGGGTTGGTACAGTGAGAAAGCTAGGAATACAGTACATAATGTAACTGAACAGAAGACTCGGTGAAAGTCTTGTACCTATTAAACTGATTTAGATTTTACCCCAGGGCCAGAAATACTCAACAAGCTAATTGCAGGGTTAATAATAATGGTAATAGAAGGAGTTGTGTGCTGCAGTCTGGGCCACAGAGACCCTATATCTTGTCCCTTCTTTTTCAATAATTCCTTCCCTTTCTTATGGCACCAACTCTGTCTCCAGTAACCCTCAAACACTGTCTTCCGCTGATCTTCTGTGGGGGTGTGAGTGTCTCCTACCAGGAACCAATGAGAGCAAATTTCTCTTTCATTTTTACTCTAAATTCAAGTCTCTGTTCCTTTTATGCCCTGTTCCCGAGTAATAGTTAAAAACCACAACAACAACAGGCCGGGCGCGTGGCTCACACCTGTAATCCCGGCACTTTGGGAGGCCGAGGCAGGTGGATCATGAGGTCAGGAGATCGAGACCATCCTGGTTAACATGGTGAAACCCCGTCTCTCCTAAAAATACAAAAAATTAGCCGGGCATGGTGGTGGGCGCCTGTAGTCCCAGCTACTTAGGAGGCTGAGGCAGGAGAATGGCGTGAACCCAGGAGCAGAGGTTGCAGTGAGCCAAGATCGCGCCACTGCACTCCAGCCTGGGTGGTGACAGAGTGAGACTCCGCCTCAAAAAAAAAAAAAAAAAAAACCCAGTTTTCTAGTATTGTCAAGTTAAGATGAGACTGGCAGTAGCATAATGTGTTACCTTTCCCAAGGTACCCTTTTCAGTAAAGGATGCCTACACAGGGCAAATCTTAACCTGAAGCAGGGGAATTACTACACCCACCAGTGGGAGAAGGAGCAAAATTTGAAGTCAAGAACCTCCTAAGAGCCTCAAGTGCAGCCTTTCTAGAGAACTCTGGATGTCTCCACTCCAGAAGACAGTCCTGTCTGTGCTAGATAATGTCATAAATGCAGTTTTAAATTAAATTCATGGATTCATGTTCACATTGGTAGTGTTTGAGGGTGTGGTAGTTTTCACCCTTAGAGGTTAGCTCACAAAGTTAGCCATCAGTTTCCCATAAAAATAGTTACTCTTGATGATGGCCAGCTTAACACTGTCTAGCTTGTTTTTCCTATAGGTGATTATTTGATATCATGCTCATTGTGCTTTTATGAAGTGATTTTTCCAAGACTTTTAAACCTTTCTCTGAGCATATTTTTAACAGTCAGGAATGGAGTTCAACTTTATCACATTCCAAGAATAAAAATTCTGAAATAAAGATCATCATCCACCAGAAACCTTATAGGTTGTAGGAAAACCTGGGGGGGGAAGCCTATAACTTTATTGAATCTATTTTTTAAAAAATCTTTTTATGCTCTTGAAATGTTATATACAGTGTATCAATTGAATCTTTTCATTCTAAAAGTCAAATTACTAAATGCAGATGTCAGCTCAAGGAACTTGAACTACCATTTTTTTAGTTTGATACATAGTTTATAATCATAAACTAAAAATCTCTTCTTTTTAAAACTTTTGTTACCAGTAGCTGCTAAATTATACACATTGTAGAAATTATTACTCTCCAGAGAGCTGTGAATACAAGAAAAGGTTAAAAAGCAAACAAACAAAATGTAAACACAGAGGGATTGTTTTTATAGGAATTTGCATTTATGCTGGTGGTTTGTGTAACATTTATAATACGTTTTACAGTAGCAAATTTCATGTTGAAAACATTTGTCATTCCTAAAGATTTCAGAATTGTAAACTGAAGGCTGTCATATATTGAATCCGTACATCATGGTATTAGGCACATAATTGGCACTCATGTAATGGAACTGGTTAACTAATTGCCTATGATCTGTTAAATTAGCAAAATTAGACTTATCGTTATAAGGAAAGACTAGTAGGTAATTTAAAATGTTCACTAGAAATAAATTTTCTCTCAAGTTTATGGTGAGGGTGATATATAAAAGGTAATAGTGCACAGAATATATTTGTAAAGGATGCACCCTTTCATGTGGTATTTAATATGCATCTAATAAGATGATTTAGATAATTAAAAGATGAAATAGAACTTAAGGTTGTTTAGTAGCCTGAGAATTGTCATGCTGCACTTACAAACATTATGAGTCCCTTTTCTAGCATTGTTTTTAAGATGAGTAATGTTGAGTTCTGGACAACTTTTAAAGTTAGAGCTTGAGGCCGGGTGCAGTGGCTCACGTGTGTAATCCCAGCACTTTGGGAGGCTGAGGCGGGTGGATCACTTGAGGTCAGGAGTTTGAGACCAGCCTAGACAACATGGTGAAACGCCATCTTTACTAAAAATAGAAAAATTATCTGGGCATGGTAGCGGGTGCCTGTATCCCAGCTACTCGGGAGGCTGAGGCAGGGGAATTGCTTGACTCTGGGAGGCGGAGGTTGCAGTGAGCCAAAATTGTGCCACTGCACTCCAGCCTGGGTGACAGAGCGAGACACCATCATCTCAAAAAAAATAAAAAAGCTTGAGGTTTTCATGTGTCAGTAACAAGCAGTAAATAATGTTGCTATGCTTCTTTAAGTAAAAGTATGTTTTTACAGTTTATTTCATTACCTTTGTGATCTACTGTAAACTTTGCTGTTCACTGGCCCCCAAACACTATACATTGAATGATGCCAAACTTTGGTGGAATTTGCTTATATATTAACTGTGCCCATGCCAAGATTATATGGAATTAACAAACATCTCCTTCATTCTACCACTTCCACACAATTCTGGCTTATTATAGTTAGGGTTGAATTTCCGAAAGGGTTGAATTTCTGAAGTAAATGTTGGTCCTTGTTTCTCTGTGAAAAGCATACCAGTGAAACAAAAAGAGGAACTGTGACCTTGGGAAAAGATATACATGTAAATGTTCTTCACAAAGATTTAGGTAAACTTGTGACAACTAATAGTGAAACTTTCAAAGACCAAATGTTGCTCAATTTTTCTTTATTCTATTGATGTTCATACTACTAATTTGACTACAGTACCATGAAAGCTGTTCATTTCAAACAAAATAATGCTCTGAAAAATGAATACAGTTTATTGAAAAGGATAATACAGGAAATGCATTTTTTTTTCTCTCATTGGTTAAGCATGCAGTCAGAATAAGCCTAAGGTCCTTTGCTGCAAGGTTTAATTCATTGAGAATATACTTTGAGTGCTTGAATGGAGAGAGGAAAGGTAAGGGGAGAGTATCATCACTTCTCCACAATGTGTGAATTTTGGGGAAAAAAGCAATGCTGTTCAGCATGTACAACAACAATTCTGATTACAACCTGGCCCAAAAATGCTGTTGTGTGGGTTGGCCTCCCAATTTGAGTTTTCTTTTTGGAATCTGTTCATGGTGTTCATAGCCCCTGTTGATGTAGAATCCATTTGTGCCATCACCTGAATAATCTGTCCTGTTTATGGGAGGCCAGGTTGAGTCTTCTGCCAGCTTCTTTTGCCAAGTCCTATATTGACTTGTAGAGTAGAATCCAAATTCTCTTTTGATCAACAGCCAGAGCTCATGATTTTGAAGGATGGCATCCTGAAAAATCAGGTGGGAAAACAATCAATTTATTGCACAGGTCCCCCTGCAGCCAGGCCACTGGCCACCACAGCCGCCTCCTTTAGGTCCCTAGGCCTTCCTCTGAGGTGTGCTCATTGCTGCTGCGTCTACCTCTCCTTTCCCAAGTCCTGGAATTCTTCCCTTAAGAAGCAGGAGGGTGCTTGTGTTCACGGAAATCTGCCAGAAGCTTCCAGCATTTCCCTTCCACACATTTCCTGGTTAAGTCCTGGCTAGGGATTTTCTTAGAATGATTTTCCCCTCAGACTGAAATGATAACAGCAATAACGTGCTCAAAATGAAGGAAAGAAAAATCACCATTAGCCCTGCTACCTGCCACCTGCCGTGTAGAAGGTGTCAAATAAGTGTTTGTTGAATAAAGTGTTGAGCTCTAGAAATCAAATGGTTATTGGTTTTCATTTTTTGAGAGTTTTCTTTTGTTCACATGCCCACACAATTTTTATTCATTTATAGTAATGAAATTGGTCAAATTTTGCATCCACTTTTATTTATGCTAAACTTTCTGTGGTAAACAATTTTTATGTAGCTTTAGCCTTTTAAAAATGTTATTTTATTATGGTAAGAACGTAGGTACAATATGATTAAAAATCATTTTTAGTGACTGTTTAGCATTTCCTCAAATTGCTGTATAGCTATTTAAACAAACAGCATCTCAACAACACTTGAGTTGAATGTAATATTTTGCCACTGTAGATAATATTATGATAAGTGCCTTCATACATGTAGTATTTTTCTCTTCTTTTGGGTTATTAAAACATATAGTCTCAAAAATGGAATCCCTGAGATAAAGAGTGTGAGAAATTTTAAACATATTATATATAATGAGGTGTATATATATTTTAAAATTTGGTTGATCCCTTTTCCAAAAAGTCTTAAAGCACATGAGTTAAAATAAAACTCTCCTTTTACAAAAAAGAATTCTTTTACAAAGATAGTACTTGAGCCTCTTAGTAAGTGGGTGAAGTCATTTAGTGATACTGAGTAGAAAAGAAACACTGTAAGGGGAAGACCTTCAAGAAAAGGAATTGACTAGAATAAGCAACCCTCCAGAAGGCAGTTCTTCACTCTAAAAAGTCTCATTGGGTTTTAGGGTTGGAAGGTCCCCTGGTCTAGTCTTTACTAGATTGTTGAAAATATTAGAAAAGTGCAATACAGTGCATTCATGGAAGCAAAATTAGAGTTCATTCATGTTTTGCTTTCTATTCAGAAGATATCAAGAGCATTCTATGCAGGCTTCAAATAATTTTAAATCATTCCCCCCAAAATTTTCCTCCAAAAGAATATGTA
>NW_026652348.1:0-12223 GCF_009828535.3 Hylobates moloch | reverse complement strand
TTTGATCCACAAGATATCAGCCTGACCTCCAGATAGGGGAGTGGGGTTAGAGACTGAATTTGACCTCACAGACAATGATTCAATCAATCATGTCTACATAATGAAACCCTCATAAAAATCCCAGATGCCGAAGCTCAGTTGAGCTTCCCTGGTTGGCAGTACTCTGCATATTGTCACCCATCGATGTGCCAAGAGGGTGAGGCATCCTGACTTCACAGGAAAAGGACAATGGAAGTGTTTCTCTTGTTTGAGACCCCTAATAGACCTTGCCCTAGGTGTCTCTTCCTTTGGCTGGTTCTGATTTATGTCTTTTTGCTATAATAAAACTGCAATCATAAGTATAACACTTTCTTGAGTTCTCTAAATTGTAGCAAATTGTTGAACCCAAGGGAGTAATGGGAACTCCTAGGTTTGTAGCGAACTAATCAGAAGTTCAGGTGGTATCGAGAGCCCCACACTTGTGGCTGGTGTCTGAAGTGAGGGCATTCTTGTGGAGGCTGTACCCTTAATCTGTAAAGTTTGGCCTAATTCTGGGTGGTTGCTGTCAGAAGCCATTGCTTGGGTCCACAAAGAAGGGGCACACAGTGTGGACTGTGATCAGGGCTCAGGAGAAGTGCAAGGAAATTGTGCTTTCAGGTCATGGAAGGCAGAGGCTTTAGTGCTTGGAATTCTCTCTGTATTCCAGTATCCAAAGCAGAATGTAGCTATAAATTCATAAAGAGGCTGCAGGTAGTGGAGAGAGTAAAATTGCTTCTCTGTGCATCTGGCTTCTACCTCTTTGGTCTTCTCTCTCATGCTCATTGTAGTTTCGTGCCTTTCTTTTACACAGTAACTGTGGTAGACTGAATTACTGGCTTCATAGTGGTGGGGTGTACTTTGTCACCCCTTAATTTTGGGCTTCCCTGTGTGACTTTCTCTGGCCAAAGAGATGTAAACATAGACTTCAAGCATGCTTGCACAGCCGGGCTTGCCCTACGGCTCTGCTTTCTGTGACTCACAATGAGAAAATACCAAATCTGTCCGTTCAACCTGGCCTCAGAATGAAAAATGTGGAGTAGACCTGAATCAAATCCAAAAGCGTTAACCAAGATCAACTGATTGACATACTAGAGTGGACTGGCCCAGCTGAGCTCACCTAGATCAGCTAAATGACAATCAACTTACAGACCCATGAATGGGGAGAATAACTGCCTGATGGTATAAATGCTGAGTTCTGGGGATGGGTTGTTATGCAGCACTATTGAGGCAATACCTAATGCATACAGGGTTCTTACGCAGAATATTCTGACTTTTTCCATGTTAGAGACTCTTACTACTTCTAACAGAGAATCTGTATACCTGATTATAAATAAAACAATTTTATGGCTACCACTGTAGGACATCTATTAGGTTCCAGAGGCTGTACTAAGTGTTTATAAACATAATTTTTATTTCCTTGAAAGCAAAATAGGTAAATTTTACAGGTGAAGAAACTGAGGCTCAGAAAAGTAGTTTCCTTTGTTGAAAGACCCACAGTTAGTGAGTGACAGCATGGCACTGGAAACCCCAGTATTTCTGATTGTGAAGCCCTATGTTCTCTGCTCTACAGCATATTGCAGTATGATGCATCTCAAAAATTAAAAGAACAAAATGACAAGCCCTGCAATATAAGCTTGGATAGTAGTACTGTTTATGAGGATGCCCCCAGAAAACTTTTCTGCATTATTTGGGTTTCCTTAAAATGATGATATGTGCTATCAGATTGCATTCAGAGGAATACTAACTTCTGAAGTGTTATATGGTATTCAAAATTAATCATTCTCCCTTCTGAGTTCCCACAACACATTACTCACATTGCTGCTATAGTGCAGGGTGTCTTGCATTAAATCTAGTTGTTTACATCTGCACTCAGCAGACTGTGAGCTCCCTGAAGGAGGAAATCCTGTCTCATTCCACATTCTGTTTCTTACTAAACCCAGCACAGGATCTATTGCACAGGAAGGCTTCACAGTTTCAAATTCTATTCTTATAGTTTTTAATGATTTGGCATCATTTGGATATCTCGTAGTTGTGTTTCTCCTAAGTAGTTCGTTTACTTTTTATTCCAAACACTGAAAATCATATAAGACAAATTTCAGGAGGTTCATGAACCCACCTAAACTACATGCAGAATTTCAAGTAGGTATCGTGAGATTTCTAAGATGAAATGGTTTGTATTTTCCATCAGATTATTTAAGGGGACCAAGACCTAGAAAAGGTTAGGAGTCATTGAAACACAGATGGGATGTACGAGATGCACTTATATAATCGGTGAGTCCCTCCTGCACCGCCTTCTCTGGATACTGCCTTCTCCTAGGGGCTGGAATGGCTGGCCTAAATGGATCTGAATTTCATGATCCCACCTTCATTCGGAGAAATGAGGGGCCTAGAAGTGGGCATCTAACCCACATCAGGTCGATAAATTTTCTCTCCAAGATATTTGCAAATGGGACAATGAGAGGCTGAGCTCATTAGCTATAAGAAGACAAACATAAAGGCTGCAGAGCCCCAGTCCTAGTGTTATTTTATGAGGACAGCTGCAAGGTGAATAAATGGAAGACAGATGGAAACAGTAAGAATGGAAAGAAGAAGAGACACAAGGTGGCCACCTGGAAATAAAGAAAGTGACCTCCATTTTTGCCCTTCAGTGTTCTAGTCCTCCTGAGATCCAGGTGCTTCCGAGTTCCCGTTCTTAGATTTTTTTGAGAATTATGTTGTTAAACAAACCCTCCCTCTATTTTCTTGATCTAGTTTGAGGAGTTCTTGTTGAAGAGGACAGAGATATGGCAAAACAAGCTCCTTAAAAATGCCGCTACACAAAATAGAGTCAAATTGGATTTCCAGACATGCATTGCCTGATCAACATCCCTCCTCACTTCATCTTATTTTTCTTTTAGATTTTCTCTGTAATGTATTATAATTTGTCTCCGTATGTTGCCTTAAAACCTTGTGGGAACAAGGCAAGGTGTGTATAGATAAATAAGTAAATAAATTAAATATGTGATGGTATTGTCTCTTCCCAGAACCAAGTCAGAGTTGAGGCCAAAAGCCTTAACCTGGAAACCTGGAAATGTAAGAAGCCGTAATGGGAATACAGATGCTTTTTGATTTACAATGGCGCTACATTCTAATAAGCCCATTGTAAATTGAAAACATTTTTAAGTTGAAAATACATTTATACTGTACATCTAACCTACCAAATACTATAGTTTAGACTAGCCTAGCTCAAACATGCTCACAACACTGAATTAGGCTACAACTGAAAAAAATAATCTAGCAACACAGTACAATGTAGAGTATCTGTTGTTTAACCTCATGATTGCTTGGCTGGCTGAGAGCTGCAGCTTGCTGCCACTGCCCAGCATCCTGAGGGTATCATGCCACTTTCTTCTGAATGTGCATCACTTTCGCACCATTGTGAAGTCAAAAACCGTATAAGTCAAACCATCATAAATCGGGGACATCTGTAATTTTACACTGATCATCAATTGTTGATGACTCCTAAGGGCTGCAGATAAATGTCCACAGTTCTCAGACCAGCAGTCAAGATTCTCTGTGATTTGACCCAATTCACTTTTTCAATTTTTCAATAAAAGATTTCACATACGCTGCAGTGTGGTCACATTAAAAGCTCATACCCCATATTATCAGCTTTCTCTTGCTCATGCTGCTTCCTTCTACTTGAAATGCTCTTCTTTTAGCAAAAGATATTTGAAACTTATCCATCCTTCTTATTTTGATGTGAATGCTACTTCTTTCATGCATCCATGCCTAGTATCTTTCTCCTTTCTCCACTGCTATCTCCTCCTTAACCCCAGATTATCAGAAGCCATCTCTTCTTTCTCTGAACTCCCAAAGCATCTGCTGTTTTCTGCTACTCACTACTTTCAACTTGCATCTTATTTGTTCATGTATGTGAATCCCCCACTAAACTCTGAACTTGAACAATCAGCCTTCTCATGCCCCAGGAACCTATGTGGCTAATACACAGTGAGAGATGAACACTTGTATAAGGGAATGTTGAATGGTGCTTCTCTTGTCTAGGGAATTGTGCTGAGCCTTATATGTGAGGACAGTGAATTGCAAGTGCCAGTTTATTGTGAAGAGAGATTATCGCCATATCTCCATAGTACCTAGCAAGAGAGATCCATATTGGTTATTTAACTATAAGCTTGTCTGTTCCTGCCTCATTCGCTACATGCTATCTGTATAAGAGAAAACTTATGGAGATTATCAAGCAATTCTTTAAAGGCAATTGTTAGGAGCAATGTAAACTGTGGTTTTCTTCTCAGCATCACCACAACCCCATGAGGGGAAGTCATAAGAGCCACTGTTAGAGAGACTGGAAGTGGTTTTAAGAGAGGATATTGGCCTTGCTCACTCCCTTTAAGGTAATAGCAGAGGGAAAGGGCAGGCAGCAGTGAGAACAAGCTATTTACTGTCTGGTAGGTTAAGTAGAAGCCATGGAAATTAGCCAGGCTAGAGCTAACTATTCTGGAAGTTTATCCATGTGGCAGCCTGCTGGGGTTGGAGGGCCCAGCAGTAGAAAAGGGCTTCATGGTATGTACCACTAGAAGGCAGCTGCAGAAAGGAATCCTGAGAAGTCAGAGGGAGAGAGCACCACTGTGTCAGGGCGTGGTCTAGTCCACAACTATCCACAGGGAAGCTCTGATGAATTCACCAATGAACCCCGTGCCTATTGCCTAAATGTAGGTCGTTGCCATGTTTGAGGGCATTTGACAGGATAGCACTGCATAATCCTACTTAAGTAAAAAGTCCTTTGCCTAGATTTTTTTCTAGGGTTTTTATAGTTTTGGGTTTTACATTTAAGTCTTTAATCCAACTCGAGTTAATTTTTGTGTAAGGTGTAAGGAAGGGGTCCAGTTTCAATTTTCTGCATATGGCTAGCCAGTTCTCCCAGCACCACTTATTAAATAGGGAATCCTTTCCCCATTGCTTGTTTTTGTCAGGTTTGTCAGAGATCAGATGGTTGTATGTGTGCGGTCTTATTTCTGAGTTCTTTTTTCTGTTCCATTGGTCTCTGTGTCTGTTTTTGTATCAGTACCATGCTGTTTTGGTTACTGTTGCTTTGTAGTATAGTTTGAAATCAGGTAGCATGATACCGCCAGCATTGTTCTTTTTGCTTAGGATTGTCTTGGCTATTTGTGCTCTTTTTGTTTCATATGAATTTTAAAACAGTTTCTTCTAATTCTGTGAAGAATATTAATGGTAGTTTAATGGGAATAGTATTGAATCTATAAATTAGTTTGGGCAGTATGGCCATTTTCATGATATTGATTCTTCCTATCCATAAGCATGGAGTGTTTTTCCATTTGTTCCTCAGCATATTAATGCCAGAACAGAAAACCAAGCACTGCATATTCTCACTTATAAATGGAGCTGAACAGTGGGAACACATGGACACATGGTGGGAGACAAAACATGCTGGGGCCTGTTGGGAAGGGCAAGGAGGAAGGAGAGCATCAGGAAGAATAGCTAATGGATGCTGGGCTTAATACCTAGGTGATGGGTTGATCTGTGCGGCAAACCAATATGGCACATGTTTACCTATGTAACAAACCTGCACATCTTGCACATGTACCCTGGAACTTAAAATTTGCAGCAGAAAAAAAATAACATAAAAATAAGTCCTTTGCTCTTGTTGCTCTTCTTCCCCAGAAACAGGGGTGGAGAGTAGGCGACTCAAGGGAAGTGAAGAAGAGACCATGGCCTTCTCGTCTGCTGCTTGCCCCAAGCCCATAGTTCAGGCTTGAAGTAAGGGAAGAAAAGCTTTGAATTGGATGAAAATGTGAAGTAATAATTATAATACCTGGCCTTTTCATGTCTAAGGATAAGATCATCTTAATACCTAGACTTGACCAGGAAATGATAAGCCTGTGGGATGAGTAAGCTTGCAGAGATGGGAAAACAATAGGATGTTTGCAGGAGAAGATAAAAGCAAACTAACAAACATAGCTGGTTTCTGCCTCTACTCTCCTTCACCAATCTCCCTGAGTTTAGCCCATTTACTAGCTACAGTTTGCTGGGTAATAATTAAAGTGCTGTCATTCTGATAGAATGTTATGCTTCTGGTCTATCGTCACCCTTCTGAAGTTTTTTTTCTCCTAGTGGTAATAATGGTCCCACCGTGAGTCATCCCAGCACTCCCATAGAACCCGTTCTGAGATGCGAGACTGAGTTTCCCAGGGCTACCAACTGGCATGAGGCTCAACCGTCTATTGCTGTGGGAAAGAGTTAAGCAGCCCCATTACCACATAACTAATATCATGGAATTAAGTGTGCAAAAGCTCCAAATAACTTGCTCAGTGTCATATAGCAAGTCTGAGGCAAGACTAGAACTAGGAAGATCATCCATGTTTTTGGATTTCTAATGACACCGGTCTACCTGTACACATTCTAATGCTCTTCAAGTGCTCAGAGAGCTAGTCAGTCTTCTCAAAAGAGGAAAAGGAGGAGATATGGTTCACGTTGTAATGAGTATTCAGTGTGTCCTGTGCTGTGATGCACACTTTACCAGAATCATTGTATCTGATCCTCACAATTCTATGAGGACAGTTAGCCAGAGGTCACGAAAACAGGCCACGATAGCCATGGCCTTCACCTCCATGCTGCTGCCTGAAAGCTTGGTTCTTGAAATCTCTTGGTGTTTTTTTCTCTTTTTAGCATCATTCACAAATAAATCATTCAAATTGCTTAAAATATCCAACACTGTAGAAGCAATTGCATTGATTCAAAATCATTCAGTCATATGAATATTAATAACATGTAGAAAAACATTTTAATGAACTATGAATAGACATTTCAACCCTAAGAATTAAAATTGATATTTTAGTGCTTATATCTCTGATACTGATAAATTCAGTCATTGGGTTGATACATAAAACATATCAGTTTTATGTATTAAGATGCTACATGAAATTCTCAAGGTTATTAATATCCTACATTGACTGATGTTTTATCTGTTATTTTTCATAACATGCCTATTGTTGAGCAAGGAAAAAGAGATGACAATGCCATTCTTTTTCCTTGCTGTCTGGTGAGGCAGTCACCTTTCTCACTTATTAAGAGTTAGCATCAAGCCCTGAGTTCCTTGATAGGAAATACTTTATCAGTGTCATCTCAAAGGAAGGAAATGAGCAATAGCTGCTGTTGAAAGCCATACCTTGCTTTTGGAAAATTCTACTAAAATAAAATGTTAGCATTTGTTCTCACACATCAAAGACCTGGCAAAAATCTGGTTTCATGTCAACGTGAAGCATAGCTGAATAATGGAAAGTGACCTTTGGGTTTTAAAAAATTCCCTTTCTAGATTTTGTATTCATTTTTCTATGCACAAGACATAAAACTACAAAGACCTTGGACTACATTGACAATTTTTTTGTGCCTAAGACCTATTTGTTATCAGAATGTTTTAATGCCAAGTCTCGGGATTTCGACTTTCCACTTACTCCCAATATCACTTTTAAAAAATTCGTAAATAATGAGGTTTTAGAAATAAGGGTGCCTCTTTCTCAAAAGTTCCTTTTTGTGTGACTGTTTCTAGAATTTCACAGATAAATAAAAACAATACAGTTTTCTTTGCTAAAGAGCTTACTTGTTAAACAGACCATCAAAGTAATGGCTATATCTTGCATGAGATACTGGTAATTTCCAAAGAGCTGTAGTTGCTGAAAAAGAAACAAAAGCCAATATAAATGTGGCATCTGCCATCATAGCCTTTTTATTATTCCCTACATTCTTTTTAAGCCATTAGGAGGCAGCTGTTACTTTTTTCTCCTCTTCAGGAAGAAAATGACTAACCTAAAATTATTAGCATCTCATTGTATAGAATGAGGCCAGACGACTATTTTCCCTGCATTTAACCTACTTCATATTAGCGACAAAAGTCAATTATTTGAGAACCACCCTCCTATTGGGTGCATTAATTACCTGACAGCTGTAGTCTCAGCCTAGGCAGTTGAATTCTCAACATAAGATATTAAAGCCTGAATGTTCCCTTAGAAATGTTATACTTAAAATTCGAAGTGAAGGTGCAATTCATTCACTAGGCATTGCTTTCCATCCTCACCCATGGTATGCGTTTACAACATAGGTCTCTTGGAGTCCATTCACTTTCACAAACTGAGCAAAGGCTCCTACCCTAAGTAAGCCCATTGCAGAATTCAGTCTGGTACATCTGCCTTTTTAAGGTTTGTGTAGACAGAACTTCTTTCGAGTTCACATTATAGAGTTGAAGTATTTAGATATGAAAGTCAAATCATTACTCTCCAGGAAGTTGCCTTGCAATATTTCTTGCAGCCAGGTCTGTTTATCTGTTTCATATCTGTCGACTAAGCACCAAACTATAAACTGGTTCTGAGCACATTACACACCAGATTTATGCACATGGAAAGTATTGCTGGCTTCTCAGAGAGTGAATCCAAGTCCCAGAAGGTACCAGGTTAAGGTTTTTCTGCAACACTCTTATTTAGGTCTAGACCACTAGAATGAATGGCTGCAGAGTGGACTATGGTTTCTACCCTATCCATGGAGGCTTTGGAAATGAATTTCTGCTTTCACATGTTTGAAAGGCTGCCATTGGTTCCTCAGTGTCCCTGTCAACCTCCAATTCTTCCTCTGTCTTCTTTACTTTTCTTTCTCATGTCCTTTCCTCTGCTTTTCACCTGAGAGTGGTAAAATTATATATTCGGAATGAGATGGAGCAGGAAGAAATTTCCAACTGCAGCTTTAGTTTTTCTTCTAGGAGAAGCTTTCATGGAACTATGGAGGGCTCTGAAAAATCAGCTTCCCAGAAGCAGGTTTTGGCCAAAGGCAAGACCTAATTTGTTTTTTTGGATGAAGAACTTGAATCCAGGTTTTCTGACTCCCAGTCCAGTTCTTGTTTCTTCCCACCAAGTTGCCTTTGAGCCCTCTGTGTGTGATCCTTGCAAGCAATAGCCCACTGGATGGTATAATCTTGTGGCCCTCTTATTCACTTCTCAAACCTCCCAGGAAAGCAATAGAATAATCCCTCCTGAAGCGTTCCTTGAGCCTGTTGAATCATTTTACTGTAGTACAAGCTATGACTGGACTAATGAAGATTATTTTCAGCCTATACATAGTTCTTCCATACAGCTAATTAATTTTTAAATGGCTATTTTCATCATTTAATTTTGAGTCTTTTTCAGTTTCAAAGAATTTCTGATTCTTTACTAATGATTTCCCTGACTGTATAAATTCTAGGTACCTTCAGGAATAAGGGTCCATTGTGAAAGGTCTTTAGTATTCTAGTCCTTCAAAGCAAATTCAACAACTTATCTTCCTTTTTACCTCTTCTTAGTCTTCTGTTGAAAATATTCCACAATTGGAGACTCATCCATTTCCTGCTGAATTATATCTAGGCTGCTTTGAAGCTCTCTTCATACTCCAAAAGAAGAAACAGGGTTTTGGAGAGGTCAAGAGTCTCAGGTTATCAAGAGAAAAACAACACACTAGAAAACTCACCTACCACTACTTATTTCTAGTTCCACATTTCATGCACAGTTATACCAGGTTCCTGAGTTTGCAGACACCTATTTTGAGAAATGTCATTTATTTATAAAACATTAAATCTTGTATAGGAGCTACACCCTGAATAATAAATTAGTGACATAAATGCAATTAGAGCTGAGACAAAATGATTTTGGTTCATACCCAATAGAGCAGTAATGCACTGATAAACTGGATTATGCCGTACATGGTCAAGTATTTAAATACTCCAAAAGATGAAACGAGAGCAGCTCGGCCTTCTCTGTTTAAAAAGAAATAAAAATAAAAATTGGTTATGTATGATAGATGTCTCTCAACTTCTTTTATATTTAAAACGAGTTATATTTTTAGTAGCCTGTTGACATACATTCACTTAATCATGAATTCATCCTCCTATTTATTTAACCACTCATTCATTCATTCTCTCCTTCAATCATTACCTTACTCATCGGTTCATTTACTCAGTTTTATTTAGGGCTTATGAAGTACCAACATTATGCTAAGAGTCATAGAGGATATAAAATGAATCAGGCACACTCCTCATTTTCAACAAGTCAGTTAAGTGAGAAGATTACTATGTGTATTATAAACACAATACAACATTATGATAAGGTGCAAAATTTCAAGCATTGACTTGCTTGTGACTCATTACATCTTAACAATACGTGCTTCCTGGGAATTGCATTGTGTGTGCTTTAGAGGTCCTTGGAGACATAAAGCTAAAGGATAGGTGCTTTGACATTTTAGGAAGTGCGAATGTGACTCTAATATTTGAGATGAAATGGGTAACGTTGGCTTTGATATTGCGGGAAGACCCCAGGGTAATAATCTGAGTGGACCGTAAAGATCAAGAGATCAAGACGACAGTAAAAAATGCAGCTTAAAAAGTAGATATTTCTCCTTTAAAAAAATTCGGTCTTAGCTATTAATGCAGTAACAGGTTTTCCGAATGGTGGATTATGACAGGTTAAAAGAAAACAATGTGAGGTAGCAGCACGTGATGCGAGAGTGGGACCTCAGCAAACCAGCTCTCCTTCAGCCTCCTCTAGTCAGGGCAGAAGTAATCCACATGGGACGTGACCCAGATCCACTTCATTTCCAGTCCCCAGTAACATGGACACCTGCTCTGCTCAAAGATGTGGTCAACAGAACAGGGACATGAAAAGAAGAACCTAAAAGCCAAACTACTAACCACTTTGTCTCAGGCAAAATGAGAAGGCAAGGGTGGGAGAGAGGCCAGGATATTTTGGGAAGATATTTTCTACCAAGCTGTGAGGTGCTGTCATTTGTTTTCAACACCAAGGATGAAGCAGAAGACAAGCTGAGAAGGGGCAAGCATGTGAAGTATGGATCATTTTCCCAAGTCTGATATAAACATTGCGATTTCATTGTTTTTCTCTGCAATCGTGGGTAGTTCCAGGAAAATTAAGACACCCAGATTCAAAGGAAAGTACAAGAAACTATTCTAAGTAAAGGATAAATAGGCCTCCAAAATTACTGCTATTTCTAATGATTGTGAATTTTAAGTAGCTCATGCATTGATCTATGCATTCTACAAACGTTCACTGAATGATCTGATATACCCAGCATAGTGCTAGGCATAATGCTTGATACAAAAATCACTAAGACACAGTCTTTGCCCTAAAGGACTTGAACTATAGCAACAAGTAAATCATGTTTCAAAAGACAAAGATGAAAATCCATGGATTTGAACCTATGCATCTAAAACTGTATCTCATTGCCTCTCTGGAGTGCTTTCTCAGGATAAGTATGCATCAAGGGTAGAAAAAGTAAAATGAACCTAACAGAGCTGAACCACATCTAATTTTTATGAGTCCATGAAATATAAAAGCAAGGAGTTTCTACCCTAGAGTCTTACTGAGCCATCTGCCACTGGAGAAATTTTACATCATGACTTGTATTCCGTAACAGTACACTGCACTCATAAATGCACTGGGCCACATGCATGAGGAGGAGCATCTGAAGTTCAAATGCCACTGCATGTTGAATGGATCAAGTAGGCACTTTGCACTACTATCCAGGAGCTCAAACTCCCTGCGAGGCCTCCACATCTGGTTCTCTAGCTTAACCAGGAGCTCAAACTCCCTGCAAGTCCTCCACCTCTGGTTCTCTAGCTTAACCACCACAATTCTCATCTGAGAAGTCTTCTAGCCCAGTTGCGCCAACTGGCCCCTGCCTTCTCCAGTTACAACACTGTGTCTAAACATGGCTACCGCATTTTCCCCACCTGGAATTCCTTCTCACCTCCTTTCTGTTCACATAAGTCTCACCCATTTTTCGAGTTGCAACTCCCCTACTGAAACCTTCCCTCCTGGCTTGAGTTCTCACACTCAACTGCCAGAACATTTGCTGTACTGTTTGGACATTAATTTATTTCAAGCAAATTTATTGAGCACCTCCCATGCATCAGACATCGTATACATATATATAATTTTGTGTGTGTATGTATGTGTATAAAGCATGCCTGATGCATGAGAGACACTCAATAAATAATGTATATATTTGTGTGTATGTGTGTGTATATATATTAATGTATGTATATATGTATATATGTAAAGGAAATATTTCTCCTTTAAAAAAATTCAGTCTTAGCTGTTAATGCAGTAACAGGTTTTCTGAATGGTGGATTATGACAGGTTAAAAGAAAACAATGTGA
>NW_026652347.1:355469-359818 GCF_009828535.3 Hylobates moloch | reverse complement strand
TTGTGGTGGTGATCAAAGAACTTAAGCTGGAAGAACTCTGTGAGGTTGTCTCCGTGGTGGTGATCAAAGAACTGAAGCTGGGAATACTGTGTGAGATGGTCTCGGTGCTGATGATCGATGAAGTGAAGCTGGGAGTACTGTGTGAGGTGCTCTCGGTGGTGGCAATTGAAGAAGTGAAAATGGGAGTACTGTGTGAGGTGTTCCCTGTGGTGGTGATCGCAGATGTGAAGCTCGGAGGATTGTGTGAGGTGGACTTTGTGGCGGTGATCAAAGAAGTTAAGCTGGGAGTACTGTGTGAGGGGCTTTCCGTGGTCATGATCGAAGAAGTGAATCTGGAAGGACTGTGTGAGATGGTCTTGTTGGTGGTGATTGAAGAAGTCAAGCTGGACGTACTGTGTGAGGTGGCCTCGGTGGTAGTGATTGAAGAAGTGAAGCTGGGAGGACTGTATGAGGTGGTCTCAGTGGTGAGGATTGAAGAAGTGAACCCTGGAGGACTCTGTGAGGTAGTCTCCGTGTTGGTGATCGAAGAAGTGAAGCTGGGAGAACCGTGTGAGGTGGTCTCTGTGGTGGTGATCAAAGAAGTGAAGCCTGGAATACTGTGTGACGTGGTCTCAGTAGTGGTGATCGCAGAAGTCAAGCTGGGAATACTATGTGATAGGGTCTCAGTGGTGGTGATCGAAGAAGTGAAGCTGGAAGTACTGTGTGAGGGTGTCTTGGTGTTGGTGATTGAAGAAGTCAAGCTGGACGTACTGTGTGAGGTGGTCTCGGTGGTGTTGATTGAAGTGAAGCCGGAAGGACTGTGTGAGGTGGTCTTAGTGGTGGGGATTGAAGAAGTGAACCCTGGAGGACTGTGTGAGTTAGTCTCCGTGTTGGTGATCGAAGAAGTGAAGCTGGGAGAACTGTGTGAGGTGGTCTCTGTGGTGATGATCGAAGAAGTGAAGCCTGGAATACGGTGTGACGTGGTCTCAGTAGTGGTGATCGCAGAAGTCAAGTTGGGAGTACTATGTGATAGGGTCTCAGTGGTGGTGATTGAAGAAGTGAAGCTGGGAGTACTGTGTGAGGGTGTCTCAGTGGTGGTGATCAAAGAAGTGTAGCTGGGAGTACTGTGTGAGATGATCTCAGTGGTGGTGATCGAAGAAGTGAAGCTGGGTGTACTGTGTGAGGTGGTCTTGGTGGTCTTGGTTACCAAGTTTGTGGTAGGAACTGTGGCTGTTATTGTGGTTGGGAGAGAGGAAGAGGTGGGTCGGAGAGAGGTCACAGTAGACAGTTTACCTGTCACACTGGTGGAATAGGTGATTCTGTTCTTGGAATCTGTGAGAGCACTAGTAAGAGAAGTAGGGTAGGGGGTCTCAGATGTAGGTGTAGAACTGGTGTCGGAACTGGAGAATGTGATCACCAAGGTAGATAGAGGGGTGGTGTTTGTGGTACCACTGGCAATCACTTCTGTACTTGGGACAGTCGTAGAAGATGAAACGCTACTGGTGAATGATAGTAATGTATTAGTGGCTGTGGGCAGAGGGGCGGTAGTTGTCATAAAAGTCACTGTATATGTGGAAGTGACTGAAGAAGTGATGGGGGGAGTAGAACTCACTGCTGTTTTGAAAGATCCTGTGGAAATGTCAGGGGTAGGAGTCGATGTGGTGGTCTCAGGGGATGTGGCTGTTGAACTGGTGAATATAGTCTGACCTGTGCCTGTAGTTGCTACAGTGGATGAAGATGTTTCCATCGTTGTAAATGTTGTGAATGAGGTGGTGGTTGTAGGTGATGGGGCGGATTCAGCTGTCGTGTGGAGTGTACTGGTGATGGCTGGAGGTGAGGAGATACTCTCGGTGTGAGTGGTCCCTACACTGCTGGCAGACATGGAAGAGGAAAATGAATATGTCACTGGAAAGCTCGTCAGGAGGGAAGTTGTCTGAGTGCCCTCAGTACTTGTGACAGTTGGTCTCTCACTGGGAGTGGTGGCAGAGGTCATGCTGACAAGTGATGAGATTTCTGTATTCTGCATGCTGGAGGAAGATGGGATGTCACTTGTGGACATTGCTGAGGTACTAGAAACAGCAAATATTGAGGAGAGGTCTGTTGTAGTCAAGGATTCAGTAGAGCCCACAGAAGAGTGGAAGATAGTTGTTGGTGTTGTCAAAGGGATGTCGGTACTCAGAGAAGATGGGGTCATGGTTGTGGAAGTCACTATGATATCTGAGGTACACAAAGCTGAGGAGATAGCAGTTGTGGTTGTACTGATTGTGGAGTAGATGGTTGAAGACGTGAAACTGGGAATACTGTGGGAGGTGGTCTCAGGGGTGGTGGTTACCAAGGTTGTGGTAGGAGTTGTGGCTGTTTCTATGATTAGGAGAGAGGAAGAGGTGGTTGGGAGAGCCGTCTCGGTGAACAAAGTACCTGTCATACTTGTGGAGTAGGTGATGTCGGTCTTGGAGTCTGTGACTGTGCTAGTGGGAGAAGTATGGTAGGTGGTCTCAGATTTAGGTGTAGACCTGGTGATGGTAGTGGGGAGTGTGGTCACCAAGGTAGATACAGGGGTGGTGTTGGTGGTATGACTGGTGATTATTTCTGTGCTCTGGACAGGTGTAGAATATAAAATGCTACTGGTGAGGGATGATAACGTATTACCGACTGTGGGCCAGGAAGTTGTAGTTGTCATAGAAGCCACTGTATTGGCGGGAGTGACTGAAGAAGTCATGGCAGAAGTAGAAGTTATGGCTGTTGTGAGAGATTCTGTAGAAATGTCAGTTGTAGGAATCAGGGTGGTGGTCTCAGGGAATGTGGCTGTAGAGCTGGGGAAGGTGGTCTGACCTGTGCCTGTAGTTGCTACAGATGTTGAAGGTGGTTCCATCGTTGTGGACGTGGTGAATGAGGTGGGGGTAGTGGGTGACGGGGTGGACTCAGCTGTTGTGTGGAGTGTACTGGTGGTGGCTGGAGGTGAGGAGATACTCTCTGTGTGAGTGGTCCCAGCACTGCTTTCGGACATAGAAATAGAAGAGAATGAATGTGTCATTGGAAAGCTTGTCAGGAGGGACATTGTTGGAGTGTTTTCAGTACTTGTGAAAGTTGGTCCTCCACTGGGAGTGGTGGCAGACGTCATGCTAACAAAGATTGAGGTTTCTGTATGCTGGACAGTGGGAGATGAGGGAATGACAGTTGTTGGCCTTGCAGACATGCTGGAGACTGTGTACACTGAGGTGAGGTCTGTCATCATAGGTAATGAACCAGTGATGCCCACGGATGAGGGAGTGATGGTTGTTGGTTGTGAGGTAGGGATATCCGTACTCAGACTAGATGGGATCATAGATGTAGAAGTCACCATGGTACCCAAGGTGGTGGAAAAAGTGATGGCAGTTGTGTATGTGCTGGCTGTGGAGTAGATGGTCGAAGAAGTGAAGCTGGTGATACTATGTGAGGTGGTCTTGGTGGTGGTGGTTACCAAGATTGTGGTAGGAGTTTTGGCTGTTTCTATGGTTGAGACCAAGGGAGAGGTGGGCGGAAGAGAGGTGGCAGTGGATGATGTCTCTGTCATAGTGGTGGGATAGGTGATTTTGGTCGTGGAGTTTGTACCAGGACCAGTCGGAGAATTAGGATAGGTGGTCTCAAATGTAGTCATGGATGAAGCATTTGGAGTGGGGAGTGTGGTCACCAAGGTAGGTGGAGGCATTGTGTCTGTGGTGCCACTGGTGATTGCTTCTGTGCTTGAGACAGGTGTAGAAGACAGAGTCATACTGGTCATTGATGTAAAAGAATTGGTGGTTGTAGGAGGAGAGGTCATAGTTGTCATAGAAGTCGCTGCATTTGCGGGAGTGATTGCAGAAGTGATGGGGGTAGTAGAAGTCATTGCTGTCATGAGGGATTCTCTGGACATGTTCGTGGTAGGAGTCAGTGTGATGGTCTCAGGGAATGTGGCTGTAGAACTGGTGAAGGTGGTCTGACCTGTGCCTGTAATTGCTACACTGGATAAAGGTGGTTCCATGGTTGCAGATGTTAATGTTGTGGTTGAAGTGGGTGCCGGGGTGGATTCAGCTGTTGTGTGGAGTGTACTAGTGATGGCTGGAAGTGAGGAGATGCTCTCCATGTCAGTGGTCAAGTCACTGCTGGCAGACGTGGAAGAGGAAAATGGATATGTCACTGGAAAGCTTGTCAGGGCTGAACTTCTCAAGGTCTTCGTTGTACTTGTGAGAGTCGTTCTCTCAGTGGAACTGATGGCAACGGTTGTACTCACAAGGGTTGAGGTGTCTGTATTCTGGATGCTAGGGGAAGATGGAATGTCACTTGCGGACACTGCTGAGGAACTGGAAACAGTGAATGTTGAAGTGAGGTCTGTTGCTGTAGTCAGGAAAACA
>NW_026652347.1:347042-355459 GCF_009828535.3 Hylobates moloch | reverse complement strand
TGTATTTCTGAGAGTGATTGAAGAGGTGATGGGGGTAGTAGAAATCATTGGTGTCATAAAAGATTCTGTGGACATGTCAATTGTAGGAGTCAGTGTGGTGGTCTCAAGGAATGTGGCTGTAGAGCTGGTGAAGGTGGTCTGACCTGTGCCTGTAGTTGCTACAGTGGTAGAAGGTGGTTCCATGTTTGCGGATGTTGTGAATGAATTGGTAGTAGTGGGTGCCAGGGTGGATTCAGCTGTTGTGTGGAGTGTACTGGTGATGGCTGGAGCTGAGGAGATGCTCTCTGTGTCAGTGGTCCAGTCACTGCTGGCAGATGTGGAAGGGGAAAATGAGTATGTCACTGGACAGGTGGTCAGGACATAACTTGTTGGGGTATTCTCTATACTTGTGAGAGTCATTCTCTCAGTGGGACTGGTGGTAGTGGTTGTACTCACAAGTATTGAGATTTCTTTATTCTGGATGCTGGGGGCAGATAGAGTGACACTTGTGGACATTGCTGAGGAACTGGAAACAGTGAATGTTGAGGTGAGGTCTGTAGCTGTAGTCAGGAAACCAGTACAGCCCACAGAAGGCTGGGTGATATTTTTCAGTGTGGTGGTAGACATGTCTGTTCTCAGAGAAGATGGGGTCCTGGTTGTGGATGTCACCATGGTACCTGAGGAAGGGGGAAGTGAGGAGATGGTAGTTGTGGATATGTTGACGGTGGAGTAGATGGCTGAAGAAGTGAAGCTGGGAGTACTGTGGGAGGTGGTCTCAGTGGTGGTGTTTCCCAAGTTTGTGGTAGGAGTCGTGGCTGTTTCTGTGGTTGGGAGAGAGCAAGAGGTGAGTGGGAGAGTAGTGGCAGTAGACCATGTACCTGTCATACTTGTGGAATAGGTGATTTTGGTCATGGAGTCTGTGACAGTGCCAGTAGGAGAAATAGGGTAAGTGGTCTCAGATGTAGGTATACACCTGGTGATGGTAGCGGGGAGTGTGGTCACCAAGGTAGATGGTGGGGTGGTGGTTGTGGTATGACTGGTGATCACTTCTGTGTTCGGGACAGGTGTGGAAGATAAAATGCTACTGGTGAGTGATGATAATGTATTAGTGGTTGTGGGCCAGGAGGCAGCAGTTGTCATAGAAGTCACTGTAGTCTTGGGAGTGATTGCACAAATGATGGGGGTAGTAGAAGTCATTGCTGTTGTGAGAGATTCTGTGGAGATGTCATTTGTACAAGTCAGTGTGGTGGTCTCAGAGGATGTGGCTGTAGAGCTGGCGAAGGGGGCCTGAAAACATATGAGGTTCTCTCCTTGAGGTTTTCGGTCACCAACTTTGAGGAGTAGAAGTTCTCGTTTTAAATCTGGTGTTGGGACTACGTTTGTGGAAGTCACCATGGTATCTGAGGTAGGGGGAACTGAGGAGATGGCAGTTGTGGATGTGCTGACAGTGGAGTAGACGGCTGAAGAAGAGAAGTTCTGACTACTGTGGGTGGTGGTTACCAATTCTGTGGTAGGAGTCGTAGGTGTTTCTGTGGTTCGCTGAGAGGAAGAGGAGGGTGGGAGAGTAGTGGCGGGGGACAATGTACCTGTCAAAACTGTGGGGTAGGTGATTTCGGTAGTGGAGTCTGTGACAGTGCTGGTGGGAGAAATAGGGTAGGTGGTCTCAGATGTAGGTGTAGACCTGGTGATGGTAGTGGGGAGTGTGGTCACCAAGGTAGATAGAGGGTTGGTGTCTGTGGTATGACTGGTGATCATTTCTGTGCTTGAGACAGGGATAGAAGATAAAATGTTACTCATGAGTGATGACAACGTATTAGAGGCTATGGGCCGGGAGGTTGTCATTGTCATAGAAGTCACTGTATTTGTGGAAGTGATTGTGGAAGTGATGGGGAAAGTTGAAGTCACTGCTGTTTTGAGAGTAGTAAATACTGGGGTTGGGGACATGGTCGTATGGATGCTTCCAGTGGGCAGGGGAGTCCTTTCTGTGGTTCTAGTTGTAGAGGAGATTGTAGTGTGGAAGGTTGTGTCTGTGGCTGACACAGAGGAGGAGGGTGTCACTGTCACTATGGGAGTTTCCCTTGCAGTGGTGGTAGAGGGAGAAGATGTCACGGCTGACGTTCCTTTCTCAGTAGAGGTCATAGGGTAAGTCCTGGTGATGGTGGTCACTGGTTTCTGTGTCACGGGAGTGGGGGTGTAAGAGCTGGTGAAGGCCACCTGCGTTGTGGTCACACAGATGGAGGTGGGGTGGGAGATGGTGATTATAAAGCTCGTTGGATACACGCATTCAGTGGTGGCCGAATAGACCAACACAGTGGGTGGAGTGGTTTCAACCTTGAAGGCAAACTTGGACGTTGGGGTGGTTGAGGTGTTGGAACTGACTGGAGAGGTGAGCAATGTTTCAGAGATGAGTGTGTCATGGGGGGAGGTAGTGAGCGTCATAAGTGCATTTTCCCTGTGGCCGGGAGCAGGAGAGGTGAGATGGGGGACACCTTGTGGCCACTCAGCCAGGTCTCTGGAGTGTGGAGAATTGCTGAGGGCATCGCGGGTTGCTTCCACCCTGGGGAAAGTCACATGAGAGATGGATGTGGCCGTGGATAAAGTTCCTGCATTGGCGGCAGAGCAGAGGAATCCACTGGTAAATCCGTGAGTCATTTTGTCACAAGACTCAATTAAGCTACTCACTCACCTATTTTCCAGGCAGCATCACAGGGCAGGGCATGCTGCAGCTCAGTCCTGCATCAGAGGCAGCTTGGAGCTGGGCGCTTTAGGGTACTGGAGCCCACTGCCTGTCTGCTCCCAGGGGAGCAGTGGGGCATGGGAGCCCTCATCCCTCACCCGGCCTTGGCCTTGTCATGGCAGGTCCTCCTGTCCTTGGATAGCCGAGCTCAGCAGCCCCTTCCCCTCCCTTCCCTCCTCTGGTCACACCCAGGCCCCTCCTCCCTCTGTCCCTTCCTCTCCTCCCCCTGCTGCTGCCTGCAGTCCTCCCCTCCCCCATTAACCTTCTGCTCCCACCTCCACTTCTGCCTGAATTCTGCTGCTGTCTGGGCTGACTCCCGCTTTCAAAGAGAAAAAGAGAACTCAGCCATGTCCTGGCAGGGGGCGCATCACAAAAACCAGGAGACAGAGAAAGCTGCACAAAGAGGGCCAGGCGCAGTGGCTCTGCCTGTAATCCCAGCATTTTGGGAGCCCAAAGCAGGTGATCACTTGAGGTCAGGAGTTCGAGACCAGTGTGGCCAACATGGTGAAACCCCTGCTCTACTAAAAAAAAGTACAAAAAATTAACCAGGCATGGTGGCGTGCGCCTGTAGCTGAGGCAGGAGAATCGCTTGAACCCAGGAGGCAGAGGCTACAGGGAGCCAAGGTTACACCACTGCACTCCACCCTGGGCGACAGAGCAAGACTCCATCTCAAAAAACAAACAAACAAAAAACTGCACAGGGAACACCAAGGAGAAACAGAGGCTAAGCTCACATGCTAATGACTTCAAGGCACATGGAGTGAGGACCATGTGGAGAGGCGGACAGACAGGATGGAGAAGGAAACTTCCAGAAGGAGCTACCTCAGCAGTCAGGCGTGATGAGTTCTGGAAACCTTAAGGCTTAGCAGTGAGTGTTCATCACACAAATAGACATATTTTTCTATAACTATTCCATTTTGGCCACGGGATTCATTAGTTTACAAGCATGAACCCCCGCATGTGGATTTCAACCCATTTTACAGATGGTGAGACTTAGGATCAGAGATCCCGCTGTCGGGGGGGTCACAGGCAAGGAAGACAGGCAGCCACAGCAGACGGGAAGTGGAAAATACCAGACCTGCTGCCCTCACCTCAGGCACAGCCCATCTTGTGGCTGAGAGCTGGGGTGTCACGTCTCAGCCTAGCTCGTGGGTGTCAGGGAAGTGAGGTCAGGGATTATGAGAATCCCCACTTGACTCCAGGATGTGCCCCTGGAGGTGACTGAGAAGGGGACTCATGGGCCTCTGGGATCGGGGATCAGAAGCAGACACTGGAGAACAGGGACAAGGGAAGTATAGAGGAATTGCGGGGTGTTCCTGCAGGGTGGAAGAGATAACCCTGGATCCCATGCCGGATAGTCTTAGATGCACCCCTGGAAGCGAAGTGAACTTCAGGAGCTCCCTGCCCTGGCCCTGTTACCAACAGCTGTGCCCAAACACATGGGCCCTGGCTGGAGTGAGAGAGTGACGACAGAGCTGGGGAGGAGCCGCTGGGGGACAAAAGGCAGAGAGGCTGAAACCAGATGACGGAAACCAGGGGCAGAGGTCAGAGGGCTGTCAGGGAGGGAGGCGCCAGTTTGGAGGGGGCACTGGGGCTGGGAGCATGAGGCAGGTGACAAGAAGGAGCCAAGGCAGGAAGGGCACTGCGCTGGGAAGACGTAACTCCCACCTTCCACCCTCCAGCTGCAGATACAGGTTGGGGCGCAGCCCCTGCAACCTGCTCAGTGCTTGGTGGAGAGTGGCAGCGGGGACCCAGCTCCCTTGCTCCTTCCCAACCTCGGTTTTCCCTGCACCAAACCCCTCCTCATCCCCCTGAGGCCATGCCTCGGTTCTCCCTGCACCCAGAGCTGGGAGCAGCCCCTCCTCATCGCCTGGCCCCAGGCCTCAGAGCCACCTTCCCCTCCCCTCCCCTGGAACATCACATAAGGAGCTTCTCTCCAGCCCCCTCCCGCCTCTCCCTCTTACCTGTGGCCCCTGGGGAGGCCTTGAGCATCCAGAGGATGCTGAGGAGCCCCAACAGCTGCATGGGCCCAGCGGGCAGGGGACTGGGGCAGAGCGGGCTCCAGGACCAGGACAGCAGCAGGGACCTGGAAAAGCATTCAGTAAAAGTGCTGGTTATCTGTTCTACTGAGCACAGCCTCACCTTTGCACCGCCCCACCTCACCCCTTTTCCTCCCTTCTCCCTGCATCTGGACAGACGTCAGCACTGTGGGAAGCAGGGACACGAGGGAAAAGGACAAATCCAGGAGGTGTCAGGCAGGGAGAGCCACTGGTGGCCCAGCCCCACAGCCTGCCTGGCCCACATGGAACTGCCTGGAAGCTGCCCTTCCTCCCACACCCCCATGGAGGGTACCCTTGACCAAGCTTGGCCTTGGACTCTGGAGTCTGGGCCGACTCCTGCAGCCTCTCCTTAGTTTAAATTCCTCCTGCTGGGTGCAACCTCACTCTCCTTCAAGCCTGCTCTTTCCCTCAGTCTGCCCCCGCTCCATCCTGCCCCTAACAGGACCCCACAGGCCAGACAAAACCATGGGAGTAATTAACACAGAATTCCATCTGAAGTGATTTTATTATCTGAAGAGTTGGGGCTAGGTCCCAGAAAAGGAAACACAGACAACCAAAGGAAACACTCAAAAATACTAGTCTGGGCCAGGAATGGAGTCTCACGCCTGTAATCTCAGCACTTTGGGAGGCCAAGGCAGGTGGATCACTTGAGGTCAGGAGTTCGAGACCAGCCTGGGCAACATGGCAAAACCCCATCTCTACTAGAAATATAAAAATTAGCCTGGCATGGTGGTGGGTGCCTGTCATCCCAGCTACTTGGGAGGCTGAGGCAGGACAATTGCTTGAACCCAGGAAGTGGCAGTTGCAGTGAGCCAAGATCACACCACTGCATTTCAGCCTGAGCAACAGAGCAAGACTCCATCTCAAAAAAAAAAAAAAAAAAAAAACAACCTAATTTGGACCTAGCACATTGTTGGACCTTCCTAGTGGCAACTATTAGGAAGGTTGAGTCTATCCAGTTTGGGCAAAGGTGTGAAGAATAAATGTTCTTACCCAGCTGCTGGGTGTATAGGTGGGTTGGGTTGCTTTAAAAGGATAATTTGAGGCTGGGCGCAGTGGCTCATGCCTGCGACCACTTTGGGAGGCGAAGGCGGGCAGACCACTTGAGGTCAGGAGTTTGAGACCAGCCTGGCCAAAAGGGTGAAACCACATCTCTACTAAAAATACAAAAATTAGCCAGGCTTGGTGGCACACGTCTGTAATCCCAGCTACTCGGGAGACTAAAGCAGGAGAATTGATTTTTGAGACAGTCTCACTCTGTTGTCCAGGCTGGAGTGCAGTGACGTGATCTCGGCTCACTGCAACCTCTGTCCTGGTTCAAATGATTCTCCTGCCTCAGCCTCCCAAGTAGCTGGGATTACAGGTGTGTGCCGCCATGCTCGGCACAGTATCTGCAGCTTGATTTCCTTCATACTCTCTGCTAGGTACCCTATTCTGGGTACTCCAGTGCACACTGAGAACTGGTGAGGTTTTGGAGAAGCAGACAGTAGAGTGAGGGAAGACTACCCTGAGAAGGCAGAAAAATCATTTCCACTGCTCTGCAGGGGAGCTAAGGTGCAGGAATGCCCTGAAAGATGAGGGGGCATGTGCTGGATTGAGCGTGATGTTTGCTAGGGAGAGAGTGGTGATGCTGGTGCATTTGTAGGTGACAAGAGCAGTAAGACCAAGCTGAGATGTTTGTTTATTTATTTATTTGAGACAAAGCCTTGCACTGTCACCCAGGTTGGAGTGCCGTGGTGTGATCACAGCTCACCGCAGCCTCCACCTCCCAGGTTGCAGCAATTCTCCTGCCTCAGCCTCCCAAATACCTGGAATTACAGGTACACACCACCATGCCCAGCTAATTTTTGTATTTTTAGTAGAGACGGAGTTTCACCATGTTGGCCAGGCTGGTCTCAAACTCCTGACCTCAGGTGATCCACCTCTCTTGGCCTTCCAAAGTGCTGGGACTACAGGCATAAGCCAATGCATCCAGCCCCATAAGCTGAGGTGTTTAGACATCAGAGGAACCTCTGTGGGCTGAGTAGGCCTGGAAATGCCTCTGTAGGGCTGGCCAGCATCAGAGAGGCCATTGAGAGGCGCCCAAAGCCATCCTGGGCGTAGGACATGAAGGCCTAGCTGGGAACCCGACTCCCCTGGAAATGGGGGCTCCACTTGATGGTTGGCTGAGGGGCACTGAGATGGATGGTCCAGGAGGCTGTGTTGACTGGGAGGAGAGGAGCCTCTTTTTGCTGGATGATGAGGGTTTCCAGTTGAGCGTGTGGAGTTTGGGGTGACAGTGAGGCTTCCAGGTGGAGCTGTCCTGGAGGCCTCGGGTCTCAGGGGAGGACTTCTGGGATGGGTCCACTGCCATTGCCCCAGCCCCTGCTATGGGCCACGGTGTGAAAATGTGGGTGCTCACCATGCACTAAATCAGCCAGCACCTTGGTCTTGAACTTTGCAGCCTTCAGAGCTGTGAGAAATAAATCTCTATTTTTTTTTAGGTGGAAGTCTCACTTTGTTGCCCAGGCTCGCCTCGAACTCCTGGGCTTAAGCTATCCTCCCACTTCAATCACCCAAAGTGCTGGGATTACAGGTATGACCCAATCGTGGCTGGCCAATTTCTATTATTTAATCCATTCAGTCTATGGTATCTGCTATGGGAGCCCAAGCTGACTAAGACAGGCTGCCTTCAAGATTTTCTCTTCATCAGCTGGGTGCAGTGGTTCATGCCTGTAATCCCAGTGCTTTGGGAGGCCCCAGCCTGGGCAACGTAGTGAGACCCCATCTCTAAAAAAAAAAAAAAAATTAGGATGGGTGTGATGGCTCATGCCTGTAATCCTGGCACTTCGGGAGGCCGAGGCAGGAGGATCCCTTGAGCCCAGGAGTTCGAGACCAGCTTGGGCAACACAGGGAGACCTGGTCTCTTAAAAAAAAAATTAGCTGGTCAGAGTGGTGCATGCTTATAGTCTTAGCTACTTGGGAGGCTGAGGTGAGAGGATCTCTTGAGTTCAGGAATTAGACTGCAGTGAGCTGTGATTGCACCATTGCACCCCAGCCTGGGTGACAGAGTGAGGCCCTGTCTCAAAAAAATTTTTTTCTCTCTTTATCTTTGATTTTCAGCAATTTGACTCGACTATAATGTCTGTAGTTTGTGGTCCTTGTTTTATTTTTGGGAAATTCTTAGTGATCATTGTCTTCAAATATTTCTCCTACCCCGTTCTCTCTCTCTTCTCCTTCTGAGACTCCAGTGAGACATATGTTAGGACACTCCATATAGAACTATAGCTCTTGGGTGCTCTGCTCTGCACAAATCCCCACCACCCCGTTCTGGGTTTCAGTTTGAGTAATTTGTATTGACATATCTTCAATTGAGTGAAGATAAACACTGACTTATCTTCATAATTCTTTCCTCTACTGTGTCTTATCTACTGAACATCCTGTTGAAAAGAAGTCTTGGCCAGGTGCAATGGCTTACACCTATAATCCTAGCACTTTGGGAGGCTGAGGTGGGAGGATAGCTTGAGCTCAGGAGTTTGAGGCCAGCCTGGGCAACATAGTGAGACCCCATCTCTACAAAAAATATCAGAAAAAAATTAGCTGGGTGTGGTGGGGTGCACCTGTAGTCCCAGCTACTTGAGAGGCTGAGATAGGAGGAATGC